>NC_091117.1:13695000-13850000 GCF_040183065.1 Periplaneta americana | reverse complement strand
CTTATTCTCAAACGCCCTTAACCTATGTTCCTCTCTCAGAGTGAGAGTCCAAGTTTCACAACCATGAAGAACAACCGGTAATATAAATGTTTTATAAATTCTAACTTTCAGATTTTTTGACAGCAGACTAGATGATAAAAGCTTCTCAACCGAATAATAACAGGCATTTCCCATATTTATTCTGTGTTTAATTTCCTCCCGAGTATCATTTATATTTGTTACTGTTGCTCCAAGATATTTGAATTTTTCCACCTCTTCGAAAGATAAATCTCCAATTTTTTTATTTCCATTTCGTACAATATTCTGGTCACGAGACATAATCATGTACTTTGTCTTTTCGAGATTTACTTCCAGACCTATCGCTTTATTTGCTTCAAGTAAAATTTTCGCGTTTTCCCCAGTCGTTTGTGGATTTTCTCCTAACGTATTCACGTCATCCTCATAGATAAGAAGCTGATGTAACCGGTTCAATTCCAAACCCTGTCTGTTATCCTGAATTTTCCTAATGGCATGTTCTAGAGGGAAATTATAAAGTAAAGGTGATAGTGCATCTCCTTGCTTTAGTCCGCAGTGAATTTGAAAAGAATCAGACAGAATCAGACAGAAGTTGGCCTATACGGACTCTGCTGTAAGTTTCACTGAGACACATTTTAATTAATCGAACTAGTTTCTTGGGAATACCAAATTCAATAAGAATATTACAGAAAACTTCTCTCTTAACAGAGTCATATCCCTTTTTTAAATCTATGAATAACTGATGTACTGTACCCATATACTCCCATTTTTCTCCATTATCTGTTGAATACAAAAAATCTGATCAATATTAGATCTATTACGCCTAAAACCACATTGATGATCCCCAATAATTTCATCTACATATGGAGTTAATCTTCTTAAAAGAATATTGGACAAAATTTTGTACGACGTCAACAAAAGTGATATTTCTCGAAAGTTAGCACAGTTAGCCTTGTCCCCCTTCTTAAAAATAGGTACAATTATGGATTCCTTTCATTGTTCTGGTACAACTTCCTTTTCCCAAATAGCAAGTACAAGTTTATAAATTTCAGTAGATAATGCGCTTCCACCCTCTTGTATTAATTCTGCTGGAACTTGTTCGGTACTTGGAGATTTGTACTTTTTCAAATTTTCTATAGCAATTTCGACTTCAGTAAGTGAGAGTTCGGGTATAATGTCTCAGCATTTTGTATTTGAATTTCGTCTCGATCATTTCTATTTGGCCTATGTACATTTAGTAGTTGCCCAAAATAGTTCTTCCATCTGTTCAGGATTGAATGAGAGCCTGCAAGCAAGTCACCATTCTAATAATAAGTTACTTCATTATTTTACTGTAAATAAAGCGAATGTCGTGTACCGGAATCTGCATTTACTTACAGAGTAAGTAGGCCTAAATGACGTAATTTGTAGGAACATGAAAGGGAATTAGGTTGACATTATATGATAAATAGCAACTGACACGTCTTGAAATAACATGAATTTTATCTGTATACATATGCTGATTCTGAAAATAAGATAGAGGTTTCTAATTGTAAGTGTTTAGTGTCTACTAGAACATGAATCGAAGTGTGTTTTACTGACCAAATAACGGGATGTTTATTGAAGTTTAAGGATGAAACAGACTCAATTGTTTTCTATTATGTTGCATAGCATAATCACTCAACTATTCACACGAATAGTTGAATTATGACCTTGCTTTCTTAGTGGCATTGACACATCACATAAACCTGCAGAAAAGTATATTCTATTATCCATGTGCTAAAAAGGATAAATGTTCATCTCCCCTCTTGCTTAAAAAAGTCCCTTGTGCAGACACTTGCATTTCCCTATTTCGACTATGCGGACATTTTACTGACTGACCTCTCCAGCGACAACAAAATGAAACTTCAACGTGCTCATAATTTGTGTGTACGTTTTGTAAGCAATGTTCGTAAATATGATCATATTACCCCATCCCTGGAAGCAATAGGTTGGCTTAAACTAGATAAGAAAAGAAATTTACATTCACTTCTCTTTCTCTTCGAAATCTTGAACTCTTCTATTCCTTCGTACCTGTCGTCTCGCTTCACTTACCTTTCTTCCCACCATAATCTGAACACACGCTCTCGTCATGAAACAATACTAACAATACCATCCCATCGCACCTCCTCATACTCATCTTCTTTCACAATAGCCCTGCCAAGACTCTGGAATTCGCTACCTGCTAGCATCAGGGACTGTCGAAATAAAATTGAATTCAAACGAAAACTTACTAGGCACTTGGTCAGTAATTGATTACTTGTAAATAGTTTCTTTAATATATGACAAAATATTTCAATATTCAGTAATTTCATCACTATACAATTTTGTTATTCTAGATTTAATTTGTAATTCAGTAAATATAAAATATTCTTTGTTTCTCTATGATAAATTATCTAGCTTTAATTATTCAGGTAATCTTTTCGTACTTTGATTTTATTGTAATTGTAAATTTAATACTAACTGTAATATTATTTGTAATTGTAATTGTAAATTTAATACTAATTGTAATTTTATTGTTGATATTGTAGTTGGAATCTCCTGGTAGAGGGGCAGAGAAGGCCTGACGGCCTTATCTCTACCAGGTTAAATAAATAAATACTACTAATACTAATACTAATACCCCGGTCACGGAACACTATAGCATTTCTATTAAACGAAAGGTTTAAAATCTTGATTGCCGCACGCACGCCTTGTCTCTGCGCATATAACTACGGAGGTTTGTTTATTTCTGGGCGTAAGCAGCGGGGAAAGCCCGAGCTTTCTTGTGGCATATGAGCGAGTGTAACGCATAAATTTATTTCATAACCCATTAAATAAAAATAATAATCAGATTTGTCGTCTGTCTACTGTTTAATGTTTGCTTGCATGCAATTGCTCTTAGCAACGCAACGCTGTAGTGTCTAATATCCCGCGGAGAATTATATATAGAGACATAGCCTTGTTCTAAATTTCTAGAGTTGGGTGAGTGAGTGGATTAATTATTGATAGTTACATTGAGTGCTAGATATTTTGGTAACACAAAAAGAGACAAACAATATCTTCCCCTAAATAGGCATGAAGAATGGGAAAGCAACAGGAATTGATGGAATCCCCGTTGAATTAGTGAAATGCTTGGGTAAATACTAGAAGCAAATACTGTAATTATGCCACGAAATATATGTGAAAGTCGAATGCTCTGAAGATTTCACTATGAGAGTGTTGATTCCAATACCGAAGAAAAATAATGCCAAGAAATGTAAGGAGTTCGGGACTATCAGTCTGATATCGCACTTGACGAAGATTCCCTTGCGAATACTGAATCGACGTTTATATTCTGAGATGGAAGAACAGTTGGAAGAAGAGCAGTTTGGCTTCAGGACGGGAAAAGGTACGAGAGATGCAATTGGACTGCTACGAACAATCGGCGAAAGATACCTAGAGGAGAATAAAGAAGTGTGTATAGTATTTGTGGACCTAGAGAAGGCGTTTGACAGAGAAGATTGAAATAAACTGATGGGGATCCTAAAGAAAAATAGGTGTGAATTGAAAAAGAAAGAAGGCCATTCAGTAATATTTATATGAAACGAGACAAAGTCAACATCTATTTGGAGGATTTAGTAAAGAACTGTTTCCAGAACATGGGAGGAGTGATTGTAGGAGGAAGAAGAATAAAGTGCATAAGATTTTTTGATGATATGGCGTTGTTAGCAGAAGAGATGATACTAAAGATATGCTACTGGAGCTAAATGACAGCTGTGAGCAGAATGAGATGGAGAAAAATGCAAATAAGGCGAATAACATGGTCATATGAAGAAAAATATAACAGATAAACTTGTGAATTCTAAATGAGGCAGTAGAGCAAGTGGACAGCTTCAAATACTTGGGGCGTACTATAAGCAGTAACATGAGCTGCTGCCAGGAAGTCAAAAGGAGGATAGCAATGGCAAAGGAAGCTTTTAATAGAAAAAGGAGCATTTTCTGCTGACTTCTGGAGAAAGAACTAAGGAAGAGACTTGTCAAATGCTTAGTATGGAGGGTGGCATTGTATGGGGCAGAAACATGGACATTACGACGAAGTGAAGAGAAGCGAATAGAAGCATTTGAAATGTGGATATGGAGAAGAATGGAGCGTGTGAAGTGGACAGATAGAATAAGAAATGAAGCTGTATTGGAAAGAGTAGGTGAAGAAAGAATGATGCTGAAACTGATCAGAAAGAGGAAAAGGAAGTAGCTGGCTCACTGGCTGAGAAGGAACTGCCTACTGAAGGATGCACAGGAAGGAATGGTGAACGGGAGAAGAGTTTGGGATAGAAGTAGATATCAGATGATAGACGACATTAAGATATATGGATCATATGAGGAAACGAAGAGGAAGGCAGCAAATAGAAGAGATTGGAGAAAGCTGGGTTTGTAGTGAAAGACCTGCCCTTGGGCAGAACACTAAATGAATGAATGAATGAATGAATGAATGAAGTAGAAATTATGAAGAGGAGGTAAAAGAAATGAAGGATGAAATAAAAAGCGAACAGAAAGATAGAGGAAGAGTTGCATTGTCCTGTAGACGGCAAATATATAGCTGGGCTTGAGGATAAATATCTGAATTGCTTGGGATATGTCGTTAGGAACACGATTTAAATGAATAAGTGGGAGGAATTTGGTCGGGTGGGTAGGAGGGTTGATTGATTGTCAGATATGTACATAGATACATTGCAGGATTTGGAGATTATATGAAAGAGTGGGTGGAAAAACAGATGAACTAATGCACCTTAGATGGGACACACTTATTGAATTTTTATGTAATAAATTACGCAATAGTACATTATGTAACGAGCCTATAATGGTAGTAATTAAGACGCGAGTATGTTTATGAAACGAGCGCAAGCGAGTTTCATAATTTTCATACGAGCGTCTTAATTACCATTATAGTCAAGTTTCATACGACTTTTTATGCTCTACCACATTTCTAACTTGAAATTATTCAGAAGTATTCATTTTATTCTTATCTGTCTGAGGAGCGGAACTGACCTTGTGCAATAGCTCGTAAATTGTGAGATGTGCGCAGACGCGAAAGTATTGATTTTTTCCGAGGAACAAATGTCCACATTGACCTTGATATAATCTAGATAGTAAAATAAACATTAACTTTGATATAACCTTGAAATTGGTTTAGACATTGAAAAACGAGATGACAAATTGAATTTATTTGAATATTATTTACAATTAAAGCTAATTATTATAGTAACAGAACATAACCTTCTGCGACAGTATTGGATTTCCAGCCTCCGTGACGTTTCGCTAGTTGTCTTTCGATTGCATATCCGAGAATAATCGATACTTGCGCTTTCATATTGCTGCAATGGTGCTTTGTGATTGGTGGAACACCTGAACTTTATTGAATAGGTGTACTTTAATGAGGCCCATTAAAGGGCTGCTACCAGGTGTATAATTACTACATTTCGGCATGGTCGAGAATAATAGTAATATACGTTACAAGAGCGGTATGTTGACGTTTTCATGGTCGAGGAAAAGATTGAAAAAGCGAAACGTAGTTGAGCTTTTTTAATTTCCGAGAACATGAAAACAAACATACCGCTCGTGTATCGTAGACTACATTATTTTGTGCGAAGATCGTTTATTACATACCTGAAAGACGAATTTCTAATTAGTTGCAATGAAATCTCCATGTTAGTTTCTGTTTAATGACGGTAACTTCGGAACACCAAAATATCTTTCTTCAACATTGTTGCTATAAAATGTTTTCTGTGTTTACTATACTCCAGCAGGCCGTGATATACGTCTGTCTTTTTTTTCCCCCCAGTCTATAAATGCGAACTTAAAACAAACGCTAAGGTTATGTAATGATTTATTTTTCATTTTAATATTTTAACAATTTTATTTATATAACATATTGCAGTAATAACATCGGCATCTGGAATCTTGTTGATTTTTTCACGGCTTTCTTAATGTTACTTGTATCAGGAATGCAATAAGTTTCGTGGAGTAGTAGACTTTACTTAATTTTTGCAAATATTTTAAAACAATAATTAACATTGCAATTTAGGTGATTTTGCAGTGGTAAGTTTCCAATTTATAATTATTACTATGTTAAACGTCTCTAAAAATAATATGTTAAAAGCCTAAAGCAGTAAAATGAATGTCGCGCTTAAGCGGTAAGAAGAGGGAAATTGTTATGTGTGTTACGTTGGGAATACTGAATGTGGTATTTCACACTTACCGCGTATTGGTTCTGTGCGGAAAACAAGCAAATACGCCCAATCTCGCACAAAATTATATATAGTGGCTGCAAACTAAGTTCATTAGACGTTCAAATAAAAATTTTTTAGAATGAAGAATACCAGACATTTTGAAAGTTATTTGCTTCCATAATAATTAAACATACTTCCTCTGAATGTTCTTTTATGCCAAATGTTTTTTCTTGAACCTATCCACCTTCAGTTTTTGAGTTTCAATGCGAAAATGCAAGTAACAATGTCAGGACGATCAGTGGGTTTTTCATGTGAGAGTAAAGCAATAGCTATTTCAGGTGATTGTGGATTGTAGGTGAAAGTTAAAAAAAAGTCAGGTTTGCTATGCTTTCGAACAATAGACATAGCATCTTGGTATAGCTGCTGCATGTAGAGTTTGAAATGTAGAGGGTAAAATCATTTTATCCTGCTAAGAGATCTTGCTATTTAAGAAGAGATGGATAGTGTGGTTGATGGACAGTTTGACTTATGGGTGGGTGGATAAGTTTATTTATAGAGGTATGAGTGAGATTGCTTTTGGATGAGTAGGTTGATTGTAGATGGCTCTATAGGTTGCTTGATAGATTGGTTGGTGGACGACAATTTTGATTAGTTGCTTGATTGTGTGGATTGGTAGTTCAGTGGTTGAGTAATTTGATTCATGAATTGTTATAGTAGTTTGATTTTTGGATTGTTGGGTACAGTGTGGATGGGTAGATTGATTGTTTTGCGATTGTGGGTAGATAGATTGATGAATGAGTAGATAGCCTAATGGATTGGTGGACGAATTGGTTTTATGAATTGGTGGAGAAATATGTGAAAAGAAAGAAGAATGCATTGTTAGCTACGTAGATAGTCATTCGATAGGAAATCTGCTCCGAACATTAATACCACAGTCTACTATATACAGTCACGAAGCTTGAGTTTTGAGGGTGCTAGAAACAATAGACTGTGACGGTACTATTTTGCATTGCCTGTAATGAGGCAATATTAGCGATCCTAGTGGTGAGCAACTATCTAATGTTTGCATATTTACTACGTATTGAGCTTCGCGACTGTATATACTAGACTATACATGGGCACAATTTTCGGTTACGTGAGGCACTCGATTTGAAATAGTTTGTTTACTAGGAGAGGAGACTGCAGAGTAGGATGGGAAATATAAACTGCTGTGACCTGCGTCACCTTATCGTAATCGCTAAGGCGGTCAGTGGCGAATTATTAGGAAAGCGCTTGGTTAACGTGACAGACTCGAAAACTTTTATTCAATTTGGCAAATTAATTCGGCAGCTTTAATCATAAACCTCTTTACTGTTTCTCCGTCGCTGAATTGATTTAAATCACAGGCGAGAAATTGCGTAACTAGCCAATAATATTCCATCACGTTGTCTACGTTTATTTTCTTGAATATTCTGACGTTTATAAAAATTACTTAATAGATTTGCAGGTACTCGACCTAAAATAATTTCAGAAAATCATATTTCGTTTTCTACGCACATTTGATATTTTTTATATAAATTTCTTTTGGAAATAATACGTACAAACAACATTTAATTCCTCGTACCTTTTAATGTAGCGTGTTGAAGGTATAGTGTCGTATTTAGTATACTATGCAAATGTTAAGTTAGTAAATTTTCTTCGGAATAGTACGAAAAAATAACATTTAATTTGTCTTACCTTCTAATTCAGCATGTTCTTTATGACATAAGGAGTAATGTCGTTGTATATTAAATTTATTAATGCCTAATAGGATTTTCGAGCATAACATACATCGTATGTTCTCCCCTTAAACAGCAAAAAAACTCTTCCTCCCATTTCTCATGAAATAATCGTTCTCTAACGCGTACACACTGCTTTGATAATGCCATTATGCCACCACTGATATTGCATATGAAACTGATATAGAACCTGCCCTCGCCTAGGAGCTACGTGAGGAAGGAACGGGGACTGTGAAGATGATGTCACTCAGAGCGATAAGCTCTGTGAAGGTCAGTGAGGCACTAATTCTCAAGTGAGGCACGATGCCCATGTATGTACTAGACTGTGATTAATACTTGATAACATTTTTTTTTTGTTATGTCGGCCATACAGCTGCCTACCTGGTCGACTAGTCTTATCACAGATAGACATGTACACAGTGTGTAGCCGCTTCCCCTCCCTGACTGGCGCTCTTTGCTGTGCCCCAAGGCTCGGCAGTTCCAGTTAGCGGACTTGTTTCTCTTGTTCCACATTTGCTCGGCTTTTGCTTCCGCATGTTTATTAATTCTCCCATGCCTGCTTCTTTACGTCATATCCCTCTTACGGACCAACCCCTTCCACCTCATCTGCGAGATGTAAAACCACCACCCCACGTTTTTCTTTTTTGTTAGAAGTGCCGTGTCTTGTCTTTTGCCTTTTCTTTCTTTCGTGGGAGCGCCATCAGTAGAATGGCTTTCCACCTCCGAGACTTAGCTTCGAAATCATGAAAGAGCGCTCTTGTTGCAAACAAAAGGGTCGAGAATTTTCATGTAACTACGCTACGCAATTGTTTGAAGGAAAGAGTACGTGGTGCATAATAAATAGTGTAGCTGCACTTACAGAAATAAAAATATGAGTTTGGCAAAAGTGACACATACTTTCTCATAAGCAGATGTGCCAACCTTTCAAGTGGATAATCACTATTATCAGTAATCCCACAATCTGCATACACATGCTCCCCTTTCTGGCAAAGACAGATAGTATGTATGTATGTATTTATTCACACTGCAAATGGGTATATACCCGGTGTCAGTGGTAACTAATTACTAATGGCAATTAATAATAAACACAATTAATAGAAATACAATCCATAATAAATTAACAATAGTAACAACAACGGGGAGCATCCTAAATTAAATGAAGCACGATCAATTAAAATAACATTTAAAGTAAATCTAATTTGTATCTTAACCCTAAGTTCGAACTAAAACCCACGAGTATGATATGTTCATACCTTCGCAAGTACCTTTCAGCACTACACTCATTTCGCTGTCAACTCACTCACTGCACTGGAACTACGACACGTTTCAGTGATTCTACCCTGATTTCACTAACACTTCAAAAACATTTCATTGTTCAAATGCTTTGCACTGCCACTATAAACTATAAAACTTCACTGACAGAAAGACACTTCAAGTATACAGCACACTTCACTGATACAACACACTTCTTCACTGATACAACACTTCATATAACAAAATATCAATTACACACTTTAAATAGTGTGTATAATATACTACCGTCTATTAGTAAAATCCTTAAACCTATTTTGAAATACATTTTTGGTTATTGGTAGAGCCTTTAGTAAGTCTGCAGGTAAAGCATTCCAGTAAAGCATGTTGTACAGAGTAATTCACGAAGATGGTGCAATATTCTGCGAAGTGATCTATAGTAAAATTGTGATCAAAAAAGCTCATATAGAGCTATGTCATAATTTAAAATTAACAAAGCTATAGGCTCATGAAAGTTGAACATAAACGTGTAAGTTATGACTTAAAAGTATGAGCATTTAATCATATAGGAAAATGGCGCTGAATGTATTATAAATGTAGTCAAGTACATTCATATTATTATTATTCAAAACAAAAATTTGTATTAGCTGATTTTAGAAGACCTCACCTTCTACAGCAATGCACGTTGTCGCCCTAGTGTGAACGGCGCGTGTCAACATAGTACCAGAGTCTAGTATATACAGTCACGAAACTCAATACGTGCATGTGTATGTATTTATTCACACTGCAATGGGTATATACCCGGTGGCAGTGGTAACTAATTACACTCAATAATGACAATAATAAACACTTAATAATACCAATAATTAATACTAACAATAATTTATAATAATAATAATAATAATAATAATAATAATAATAATAATAATAATAATAATAATAGGGAATATCCTAAATTAAATGAAGCACTATCACTTAAAATAACATTTAAAATGACTCTAATTTGTATCTTAAATCTAAGTTCGAACTAAAACCCACGAGTATGATATGTTCATATCTGCATAAGTACCTTTCCACATTACACTCATTTCGCTGTCAACTCACTCACTGCACTGGAACTACGACACATTTCACTGATTCTATCCTGATTTCACTAATACTTCAAAAGCATTTCACTGTTCAAATACTTTGCACTGCCACTATAAACTATAAAGCTTCCATGACAGGAACACGTTTCACTGACACAACACACTTCACTGACACAACATAATTCTTCACTGATACAACACTTCAATAACAAAATATCATTTACATCCTTTACATACTGTGTATAATTATCGTCTATTAGTAAAGCCCTTAAGCCTATTTTTAAATATGTTTTTGGTTGTTGGTAAAGCCTTTAGTAAGTCTGCAGGTAAAGCATTCCAGTCCCTGATAGTACGATTGAGAAAATAAAACTTTCCAGCGTCCGTCCTCTGTCTTCTTTCCCTCAATTTATATGAGTGGTCGTTCCTTGAAGAGTAATTTGGCGGTCGCAACCTATTTTTTATTTCTCTCCAGGCAGGCTCACCTCTGTGTAAATATGCATCCATAGATAGTTGCTAACCACTAGGATCGCTACTATCACCTCACTACAGACAATGCGAAATAGTACCTGCACAGTCTATTGTTCCTAGTACTCTCATAAACTAAAGCTTCGTGGCTGTCTGTACTAGACTGTGATAGTACGTATACTACTAGTAGTATATTAGAGTAGAATTCTAATCGCTCGAGCGAAGTTCACAAGTATCTGTGTTACGGAAGCAAGAACCATAATTATTTACAAAATTATTAAAACTAGACGCACGTGTATATGGACTTTTTTCTTCACAATGAGATCAGAAATTAGCTCCTACAATATTGAACGATTTTCGTGAATAATCCTGTTTATAATTACGTGTTGCGTGCCACTTCTGCGAAAAAAATGCACCTCTGCATACATCTTCTGCGTTTCACAATACGTCAGCCTTTTCTCATCTCATTATTTGATATATCACAACTTTGAGAATGTGCTTCTGAAGTCTTAATTCATAAAGACGAAAAAAATACAATCTCGTCCGGTCTATAGAACAAGAACACAAGAACCGAACTTGCATCGTCATTAGCACACTATTAAAATGTGTTATTCCTTCTGGACTGTATAATAAGCTTCTATCTTTCTTCTAAAAATAGACAGCGGTACACATTAATGGTGTTCTTGGACTGTTCTTCCCTGGTGATAGCAGGTTTTCATATCCTTCACAAACTCCCTATCCTGATTCCCGTAGTTATAGCCACTTTATACAGTGTGTTCCAAAATTCGCGCACGCGGACTATATACATGGAGAACCGTAAGTACCTGTACAGACTTCGTGGGTGTAATGTAGAAGTAAAAATAAGGCTGAAATGTCCCATACAACTTTTCTTCCTGAAAGTTCTGATATGAACCCACGGTATATAGCTACTTTGAAGGGAAAATATATGTAAGTGTTTTAGAATACAGTATCGTTACAGAGATACAGTATTTTGAAATGTAATTTGAAGCGCGGTGATATTATTGTGCAATTTATATTACATGGGATTAATTAGGATTATAACAACATAAAAATGTACTATCATTAACATAGCATCGTCTTTATTTATAGCCTTAGGTTTATTACATTTATTTATAGTTGGAATTAAATTTATATTTATTTTATTTCCTATTGCTATAGTTATTGTAATGTTATTGTATAAATTGTTATACATGAACCTGACACATTTGAAATTGCTGTATAATTCATACTGCTTGGGGTAAAAAGAAAAGAATGCATGCAATATCAAGAGTAACTAACCAAGTTTTATTAAAAAAATCAGTACACCTCAACATGAGATCCTCATACTGCTTGGGGTAAAAAGAAAAGAATGCATGCAATATCAAGAGTAACTAACTAAGTTTTATTTAAAAAATCATTACACCTCAACATGAGATCCTCATTCTGCTTGGGGTAAAAATAAAAGAATGCATGCAATATCAAGAGTAACTAACCAAGTTTTATTAAAAAAATCATTACACCTCAACATGAGATCCTCATACTGCTTGGGGTAAAAAGAAAAGAATGCATGCAATATCAAGAGTAACTAACCAAGTTTTATTTAAAAAATCATTACACCTCAACATGAGATCCTCATACTGCTTGGGGTAAAAAGAAAAGAATGCATGCAATATCAAGAGTAACTAACCAAGTTTTATTAAAAAAAATCAGTACACCTCAACATGAGATCCTCTCGTTGCACGAAGAACATCTAGCCTGAATTCAATTTCCTGCCAGGTCTTCTGAAGCATCTCGGGCGTAACGGAATTGACGGCATCTCTTATGCGGCCGCGTAGCTGTTGAAGATCACGAATTTTGTGGCCTGTATACACTTTGTTCTTGACATATCCCCACAAGAAAAAGTCTAGAGGGGTAATATCCGGTGATCGATGTGGCCATATTGTCGGTCCATCACGCCCAATCTAGCGACCGGGAAATTGTGTGTCGAGAAATTCTCGAACGATCAGGCTCCAATGTGGTGGGGCGCCGTCCTGTTGAAAGATGACGTTCGGCTGCAAATGCATTAACTGAGGCACAACAAATTGATCCAACATGTCGAGGTAGGTATTGCGCATAACTGTTTGTTCTGCAAAGAAAAAGGGACCGATGATCAAATTGTGCATCAATCCGCACCACACATTTAATTTTGGGCTGTCACGAATGTGTTCCACAATGCAGCGTGGGTTTTCTGACCCCCAAATACGCGCATTATGTGTGTTGACTTTGCCCGATAAATGAAAAGTGGCCTCATCAGAAAAAGCAATGCGAGTTAAAAACGTTGGGTCTTCATCAATGTGCTGTAACATGCCGATAGCAAATGCCTGCCTCTTATTACCGTCATCTGGATTCAGTTCATGAACCAACTGCAATTTGTATGCATGAAACCCAAGAGAGCGATGCAGTATCTTATGTACCGTGGACTTCGGCATCTGCAGTTCTCGTCCCGCTTGTCGAACTGACTTGCGTGGACTTCGTTCATACGCCTGTCTCACTGCTGCTACACGCTCCTCTGACACGCGCACATTACCGCCACCATGCAAGTTCACCACACTTCCCGTTGCCGAAAAGTGCTGTTTCCGTGTCTTAATGGTGTTCCGTGATGGTGGGTCCTTCTGGAACACGCGCCGGAAGTTGCTTTGCACTTCAATCACCGAATTTGTTTCAGCATACCACCAGATCGCTTGTGCTCGCCATTTTGACTTAAGCTACCGCAGCGCCAAGTACAACCTCTCGCGCGGGTTTTTAAAAATAGCCAACGAAATTTCCACAGTTTCTCTACATATTGCAATGCATGTTACCAACTTATTTCCATTCATTGATTTTTGGCAGCCAAATGAAATGTGTCAGGTTCATGGTGGACACACTGTATATCACTGGCACCGGGTGTATACCCAATTGTAGTGTTAATAAATACATACATAGAAAAATCTACGAGATATTTCAATAAATGGCTGGTTTCTACATTGGTTCACATTATTTTTAATTTTGAAACTTTTCTGTATCATTACAATTCTTAACGTTGTAGCCATACAAAGAGTGTATACATTTTTTGGCACCCTCTGTATTTGTTTATAAATGATCAAGACATTGTTGTTGAATACATATATTCCCGTAAGACAGTGATGTCAAAGCAAGGGCATTTTTCTGACCTTGACGTCATGCGCGGGCAGCAAGCACTAAGTATGGAAATAGGAAGTGTTGTGTATATGAATAAGCAACCTGTTGGATTAAGAAAACAGTAGTGCAGAAACTTCAAACGGAACGTGAAATTTTATGTCGTTATTTTTATATGGCTTCTTTCTGTTTAATATTATCTATATTGTCTGTAAACCAAAAGTACTAACACTGATTTCTTAGTATTGCACTTGTGTTTTAAATCTTAATAACATAATAGAGAGTTAAGAAGGAATATTCACTTAAATTCCATAGTAGTATAATAGTATACTGTATTAAGTGGATGAAACACATCATTCATAAAGAAAGTGATATTCCAAAGAAAGAGACTGAGTATGACATGATAAGTTGGAATTTATATTGATGGTATCTTTAGCCTTACAAAAGTAATCAATAAACTAATCAAAACAATATTACAGTACAAAGCAAAGTTACCTAGGTACTGTATCTGTTTTAAGTGTAACTAACTCTTATCGCATAATGCTTTTAAGGTGATATTTGTGAGCAACTTCCTATCATCGGAATATTAAATTATTTTCTCGAAATCTGCTGAAGTTATAGAGCTGACATTTTTACAATACATGGGCACGTATCTTTTGCTTATGATGTAACAGTAGTTGCTTTGTTAATTCATTTCCTTACAAACAATTTCCATGCGAATATTTTCAAAATGTTCAATACACTATCTTCAGTAATATGTATATACGGTGTATTAGATTTACGAAAACATTCTGTAAGGCTACTAAATAAATAGGCCTATACCTGAAAATTTCACTTCTCTATACGAAAAGTTGAGAAAATATTTCTTTTGAATAAAAAAATCAAACTTGTGAAAAATCAGCATTAAAATTAAAACTTACATTCTTATAATGCACTTATACTTCTGAGGCAAATCTAAAAACTAACATGGATACAGTTTTAATAAGTCCTCTTCCCTTTATCTATTGAATCAGTGCTGGCCATCCCCGAATATATCTCGACCAAGCGGCATATACCACCTCTTTCGTCTGTCTCTTTCCTTTCCGCTGTAAAGCGCTCAGGCTCTCCTGGGCTCTAAAGCGCGCGCTTGCTCCTGTGGTCGTCAATTGACATGCCTGCCGTAAGGTAATGCTGGTGACGCATATTGAGCGAACTGTGGTTATTGAAAACTATGATCAGCCAGAAGTAACCATATCTGCAAACTTCAATGTTCAGCGACTGCAGCTGCTGTCTCAGTAAGTTCCATTACATCGTTCACGGAGTCTTCGTTTTATACGAACATTTTCAGGATAGACAGCCATGTCTTGTATCACATCTCGGAGATGTTTTCCTGGGATCCATTTCAATATTTCGTTCAGGTGCCGTATGAAGCGTTGTCTCGCATCAAGATAAAACATTTCCCTCTCACTCCGGTCCGCGTTTTTCATTTGTTTGAATTTAACAATAACTGTAGCCGACTTTCATCTGTTGTAGCGACTAGAGCGCTACGGGCTCTTGATCAATAGCTCCTTGTTGGCTCTGCTAGCAATCAGGAGAAATTGGCACGTTAATAATTCAAAAAAATGAATAAGGAAAGAAAACTCTGACAGAATGGAAGTGACAAGACGCTCGGATTCGCTGCAATCACGCGGATTAGAAAGGCCCTCAGCAGAAATGGCACTACGCATGCAACAGTTCTAATGTTTCGC
The DNA here is from genome assembly GCF_040183065.1 of Periplaneta americana. NCBI lineage: Eukaryota > Metazoa > Arthropoda > Insecta > Blattodea > Blattidae > Periplaneta > Periplaneta americana. The sequence continues at coordinate 13,834,338 of NC_091117.1, read as the reverse complement.
GTCCATGACAGTTGCGAATCTGGGGAAGAACGCTTTAACGCCATATTAAAAAAGTTAATGTCCACGAGGTGACACAATATGTCTTCTCATTACGCCTTAGGAATCAATTTAAGACCAATATTTACCAAATTTGACTTTTACCTATCATGTTTTGTGTTTTGCATTGACTACCATCCTGTAAAAAGAATATCCAAAGTCGACTCTAAGCCTGTGTTTTTTAATCATACAATATTTATTTCAGTACTGTTACATTGCAAGCCTATATAGTTTTTATGCATTCCTGAAAACTTTACTTCATTTGACTTCGGATGTTTATGAATTCACTTTCATTTGACGTAAACCGTTTAAGAGGCCATATACGGACAAATTTTCCCCATTTTCTTGTAATACGATGACGTCACCCGTAACATGCAAACAGAAATGTAAGTAGTTTATATTTCGAGTAGTAATACTGATTACAATTATTCTTGAATACATTATAAAGGCAATATATAAATTTAAAAAAATCACTTAATGCAGTCGCTAAGTCGTTTGACAATCCATTCGCACATAGGTCGATAATCAACTCTCTGAGCTAGCAGATAATTCACTCCCCGACTTGGTATATAATTCACTCCCTAAGTTGGTAGATAAATTACTAGCTAATTTTGTAGATAATTCATTCGCTAAGTTTGTAGATGATTCACTCACTAAGTTGGTGTATAATTCACTCGCTAAGTTCGTAGATAATTCACTCGCTAAGTTGTAGATAATTCACTCGCTAAGTTGGTAGATAATTCACTCGCAAAGTTTGTAGATAATTCATTCACTGACTTGTATATATTTCACTCGCTCAGTTTGTAGATAATTCACTCGCTAAGTTTGTAGGTAATTCACTCTCTAAGTATGTTGATAATTCACTTTCTAAGTTTGTTGATAATTCACTTGCTACGTTTGTAGATAATTCACTCTCTAAGTTTGTTGATAATTCACTTTCTAAGTGTGTTGATAATTATTCATTCTCTAAGTTTGTTGATAATTCACTCTCTAAGTTTCTTGATAATTCACTTTCTAAGTTTGTTGATAATTCATTCTCTAAGTTTGTTGATAATTCACTTTCTAAGCTTGTTGATAATTCACTCTCTAAGTTTCTTTATAATTCACTTTCTAAGTTTGTTGATAATTCATTCTCTAAGTTTGTTGATAATTCACTTTCTAAGTTTGTTGATAATTCATTCTCTAGTCCACACCTGTGGAGTAACGGTCAGCGCGTCTGGCCGCGAAACCAGGTGGCCCGGGTTCGATTCCCGGTCGGGGCAAGTTATCTGGTTGAGGTTTTTTCCGGGGTTTTCCCTCAACCCAAGAAGAGCAAATGCTGGATAACTTTCGGTGCTGGACCCCGGACTCATTTCACCGGCATTATCACCTCCATCTCATTCAGACGCTAAATAACCTAAGCTGTTGATAAAGCGTCGTAAAATAACCTACTAAAAAATCATTCTCTAAGTTTCTTGATAATTCACTTTCTAAGTTTGTTGATAATTCATTCTCTAAGTTTGTTGACAATTCACTTGCTAGGTTTGTAGATAATTCACTCTCTAAGTTTCTTGATAATTCACTCTCTAAGTTTCTTGATAATTCACTTTCTAAGTGTGTTGATAATTATTCCTTCTCTAAGTTTGTTGATAATTCACTCTCTAAGTTTCTTGATAATTCACTCTCTAAGTTTCTTGATAATTCACTCTCTAAGTTTCTTGATAATTCACTTTCTAAGTGTGTTGATAATTATTCATTCTCTAAGTTTGTTGATAATTCACTATTTAAGTTTGTTGATAATTCATTCTCTAAGTTTGTTTATAATTCACTTTCTAAGTTTGTTGGTAATTCACTCTCTAAACTTGTTGATATTTCACTCGCTAAGTTTGTACATAATTCACTCGCTAAATTGGTAGATAATTCAATCGATAAGTCGTCCGACATTCTAGTCGCTGTGCATTCATGCTGTATTCATGAAAGTAATCTACAGTTCATTAGTTGTTTAAACAGTACGTTATTAAAAACAAAGAAAGAAAAATTGTCGCTAAAGAAATCGGTTACGTTAAGAAAGTCACAAATTCCAGGATTCTGTAATTACTTTAATAAGTTATAATTTTGTGTGGAATACTGTCTGGAATTTCTCCATATGCAGTTATTTTCTTATTTTGAAGTTGCAATACAATTTACAGAAAAGAGTTTCATGCAAGCGCTGCCGCTAGATAGCACGTAGCCATTTCAACCGGACAGAAATGTACTGTACGTATAGGTAGCAGCCTAGATGCGTTTTGATCATCTAAATTAGATTTCTTTGTGCTACATGCACAGTATTGCTGTGTAAATCACGCACATGCATTTCCTACCCCGTAAAGTCGCACCGAGAAGCACTTGGCAGCAAAGTGATGTGGTGCATTAACATTTGTTTTGTTGTTCAACACGAATATAGACTTGTTTTCAGGGAGCAGCTGGAAGTTTATGGTCATATATTTCTTTTCCTCGTGTGTTAAGGGAGATGTTTAAAATGTGTACACTTTCCTACATGATATGCACAGTAGAATGAAGTATAATAATATAATATATATAATTCATTCATAGTTCCCTGTCCAACGGCAGGTCTTTCACTGCAAACCTGGCATTCTCCAATCTTGCCTATTTTCTACCTTCCTTTTTGTCTTCGCATATGATCTACTACTAGGTTCAAAAAGTTCCCGGAATTTTACTACCATTTTTCGTATTAATATATAACAAGGGATATTATACATTTGTTTTGTTGGTAACATTCATGATGTCATTTCCTTAAAGTTTGCTGATAATGGCAATTATTGGTTTTGAGTTGTAGGCAATTGTTTATCATAGTGTTTTGTTTGTTCGTCGCATTTTGTAATTATGTCCACAGAGCAAAGTACAAACATCAAGTTCTGTGTTTTGCTGGGGACATGATCAGTATGGCTGATGAAGATGGTGATTTCTTAAACAAAATGAAACTGGTGCTACTTGTACGACCCAGTCCCTAAACGACAGTCATCTGAGTGGAAATCGAAAACATCTCCTCGGAAGCAAAAATTTCCTAGGGACACTTCCAAAGGCAAAGTTATTTTAAATGTTATGTTTTATTTAACGACGCTCGCAACTGCAGAGGTTATATCAGCATCGCCGGATGTGCCGGAATTTTGTCCCGCAGGAGTTCTTTCACATGCCAGTAAATCTACTGACATGAGCCTGTCGCATTTAAGCACACTTAAAGCAAAGTTATGTTGGAAGTTTTCTTCGACTCTCAGGGTCTCATGCACCATGAGTTCATTCCAGAAGGTCGTACTGTAACGAAAGAATTGTACGTAGAAACCCTCCGTCGCCTCTGGGACGCAGTAAGAAGCAAACGTCCAGAAAAGTGGGTAGAAAACAACTGGTTCCTTATGCATGACAATGCACCTGCTCATCGCGCAATTATTGTAAAGAATTTTCTTGCCAGGCACAACATAACTGCTTTGGATCACCCACCATACTCTCCTGATCTCTCACCACCTGATTACTTTCTGTTTCCCCGTCTGAAAAGTCATCTGAAAGCACGGAGATTCAATGCTGAAGAGGTTATCGCAAACGCGACGAGAGCCTAAGACGGGTTTCACAAAATGGCTTCCAGGCCTGCTTCCAGGAACTCTACACGCGTTGGCAAAAGTGTGTTGTTGCGGAAGGCAACTATTTTGAAGGGAATGCTGTAGAATAGTGTTTAAGGTACGTTGTTTCTATGATGCTAGCAAATTCCGGGAACTTTTTGAACCTAGTATGTATATAGCTTAATCCCGAACTCTTCTACCGTTCACCATTCCTTCAGTAGGAGTTTCATCTTAGTCAGTGATCCAAGCAATTACTTTTTCTGTAATATAATATAATATAATATAATATAATATAATATAATATAATATAATATAATATAATATAATGTAATATAATATAATATAATATAATATAATATAATATAATATAATATAATATAATATAATATAATATAATATAATATAATGTAATGTAATGTAATGTAATGTAATGTAATGTAATGTAATGTAATGTAATGTAATGTAATGTAATGTAATATAATATAATATAATATAATATAATATAATATAATATAATATAATATAATATAATATAATATAATATAATATAATATAATATAATATAATATAATATAATACTTACTTACTTATTGGCTTTTAAGGAGTCCGGAGGTTCATTGCCGCCCTCACATAAGCCCGTCATTGATCCCTATCCTGAGCAAGATTAATCCAGTCTCTACCATCATATCCCAACTCCCTCAAATCCATTTTAATATTATCTTCCCATCTACGTCTCGGTCTCCCCAAAGGTCTTTTTCCCGCCGGCCTCTCAACTAACACTCTATATGCATTTCTGGATTCGCCCATACGTGCTACATGCCCTGCCCATCTCAAACGTCTGGATTTAATGTTCCTAATTATGTCAGATGAAGAAAACAATGCGTGCAGCTCTGCGTTGTGTAACTTTCTCCATTCTCCTGTAACTTCATCTCTCTTAGCCCCAAATATTTTCCTAAGAACCTTATTCTCAAACACCCTAATCTCTGTTCCTCTCTCAAAGTGAGAGTCCAAGCTTGACAACCATATAGAACAACCGGTAATATAACTGTTTTATAAATTCTAACTTTCAGATTTTTTGACAGCAGACTAGATGACAAAAGCTTCTCAACCGAATAATAACACGCATTTCCCATATTTATTCTGCGTTTAATTTCCTCCTGAGTGTCATTTATATTTGTTACTGTTGCTCCAAGAAATTTGAATTTTTCATAATCATAATCATAATCATATACTTAGTTTTTTCGGGATTTACTTCCAACCCTATCGCTATAATATAATATAATATAATATGGAAGGAAGGAGTCCATAATCGTACCTATTTTTAAGAAGGGGGACAAGACTAACTGTAGTAACTTTCGAGGAATATCACTTTTGTTGACGTCGTATAAAAGTTTGTCGAATATTCTTTTGAGAAGATTAACTCCATATGTAGATGAAATTATTGGGGATCATCAGTGTGGTTTTAGGCGTAATAGATCGACTATTGATCAGATCTTTTGTATTCGACAGATATTGGAGAAAATATGTGAGTATAAGGGTACAGTACATCAGTTATTCATAGATTTCAAAAAGGAGTATGACTCGGTTAAGAGACACGTTTTATATAATATTCTTATTGAATTTGGTATTCCCAAGAAACTAGTTCGATTAATTAAAATGTGTCTTAGTGAAACTTACAGCACAGTCCGTATAGGCCAGTTTCTATCTGATGTGTTTCCAATTCACTGCGGGCTAAAGCAAGGAGATGCACTATCACCTTTACTTTTTAACTTCGCTCTAGAATATGCCATTAGGAAAGTTCAGGATAACAAAGAGAGTTAGGAATTGTAGGGTTATATCAGCTTCTTGTCCATGCGGATGACGTGAATATGTTAGGACAAAATCCATAAACGATTAGGGAAAACACAAAATTTTAGTTGAAGCAAGTAAAGAGATAGGTTTGGAAGTAAATCCCGAAAAGAGAGACTATATGATTATGTCTCGTGACGAGAATATTGTACGAAATGGAAATATAAAAATTGGAAACTTATCCTTTGAAAAGGTGGAAAAGTTCAAATATCTTGGAGCAACAGTAACAAATATAAATGACACTCGGGAGAAATTAAACGAAGAATAAATATGGGATATGCCTGTTATTATTCGGTTGAGAAGCTTTTATCATCCAGTCTTCTGTTATCAAAAAATCTGAAAGTTAGAATTTATAAAACAGTTATATTACCGGTTGTTCTGTATGGTTGTGAAACTTGGACTCTCACTTTGAGAGAGGAACATAGGTTAAGGGTGTTTGAGAATAAGGTGCTTAGGAAAATATTTGGGGCTAAGAGGGATGAAGTTACAGGAGAATGGAGAAAGTTACACAACGCAGAACAGCACGCATTGTATTTTTCACCTGACATAATTAGGAATATAAATCCAGACGTTTGAGATGGGCAGGGAATGCAGCACGTAGGCCTATGGGGAATGCAGAAATGCATATAGAGTGTTAGTTGGGAGGCGTAGGGAATAAGACCTTTGGGGAGGCCGAGACGTAGATGGGAGGTTAATATTAAAATGGATTTAAGGGAGGTGGGATATGATGGTGGAGGATGGATTAATCTTGCACAGGATAGGGACCGATGGGGGTCTTATGTGAGGGCGGCAGTGAACCTGCGGGTTCCTTAAAAGCCATTTGTAAGTAAGTGCCGGAAAGCTGACACTATGAATGTGTTGTCTTGAACACTGAGAGATTGTCTTGTATAATACTTTTAAGCAGTCATAGTCTAGGTTAAAGAGGAGTTGATGCATGTCTAGAACGAAAAAAGAAAGAAAACAAAGATTATTTCCTAATAGTACATTATGCAACGAGCCTATAATGAAGGTAATTAAGAAGCGAGTACGGATATTTATGAAACGAGCGCAAGCGAGTTTCATAATTTTCATACGAGCTTCTTAATTACCATTATAGGCGAGTTTCATACGACTTTTTATGCTCGACCATATTTCTAACTTGATATTATTAATTTTCTTTGTATCCGACCTTGACCAATGTTCCGTATGTTGTGAGATGTTGGCAGACGCGAAAGTATTGATTTTTTCCGAGGAACAGATGTGCACATTGACCTTGCTAGGCCATAAGAACCTACAGAGATAACATTGAAATTAAATTAGACATTGAAAAACGAGATGACAAATTGAATTTATTTGAATATTATTTACAATTAACGCTAATTATTATAGTAAGAGAACATAACCTTCTGCGACAGTATTGGATTTCCAGCCTCCGTGACTTTTCGCTAATTCTCTTTCGATTGCATATCCGAGAATAATCGATACTTGCGGTTTTATAACGGTAGAAAGCTGACCTGTCATTGGCTGAACAGTTGTAACCTGAGTCGTCATTGGCTGAAAGACCTGACCTTTAATGAGTAGGTGTACTTTAATGACATGCATTAAAGGTCTGCTACCAGGTGTATAATTGCTACATTTCGGCATGGTCTAGCATAAAATATATAAAACACTCGCGTAAAGATAGCGGAGGTAACACTGGCAAAGCTGTTGAGAACGTGTAAATACAGCAGGGATTATCAGGTACGAACGACGGGCTCTTAAGAAAAAGATGATGTCAAAGGTGATATGTATGAAAAAAATAAGAAAGAGGGCTGCAACTCGAAATTGTAATTAAGAGCGAACGCGACGCAGCGCGGCGAGAGAATGAGGAATTACACTCGAACAATGGAGGTGGGGAGGGGGGGAGACGAGGAAATTTACGTCTTCTTTCGCGCGTGAGGAGTTCCTTAGTCGTAGACTTGTTTCATTGCGAGTGAGGTGTGCCGGATATGACGTCACGGGCAATTACTTCCGGCGTCGTCGTCTTCGTAGCAATTCATCCCCATTCGTTCAACTGAAAAAATGATTAATAATGCTCTACCATACAAGGTTCTTCACTAAATGCGGTATTAGCTGTTAATCAGTACTAATTATGTAGTAGACCTGATTGGCGAGTTGGTATAGCGCTGGCCTTCTATGCCCAAGGTTGCGGGTTCGATCCCGGGCCAGGTCGATGGCATTTAAGTGTGCTTAAATGCGACAGGCTCATGTCAGTAGATTTACTGGCATGTAAAAGAATTCCTGCGGGACAAAATTCCGGCACATCCGGCGACGCTGATATAACCTCTGCAGTTGCGAGCGTCGTTAAATAAACCATAACATCGTTAAATAATTATGTAAGAGAAAGACAAATGACGCAAGGACATTAAATACACTACTTGATATGAATAATTTCAAGGGAAAAATTGTTCCGGGAGCCGGGTGGTAGAGCTCAGTGGTAGAGTGCTGGTACATTGAACCAGAGGTCCCGGGATCGATACCCGGCCCCGGAACAATTTTTCCCTTGAAATAATTCAAATCTGCTTTACAGGGAGCTTCACCTGAAAAACTAGATTTGCATAATATATACGTTACTGTGTACGTTAACAGAAAACCACAATTCCAAGTCACACAGAGATTGTGTGCACTCGATGTGGGTCTCTGGCGTTTCGTCAGCCCACGCGAGTTGTGTGGATATAAAGGGAAAAGTTGAGACGGTGTCGGGTGGAGTTCCCGGGTAGCTCAGTGGTAGAGCGCTGGTACGTTCAACCAGAGGTCCCGGGATCGATACCCGGCCCCGGAACAATTTTTCCCTTGAAATTATTCAAATCTGCTTTACAGGGAGCTTCACCTGAAAAACTAGATTTACACTACTTGATAGTTTATACACGAAGGAGATTCACCATGGAAGGACAGTTATACTTCCCCATTATACTAGCTTTTAATGGTATTACTGTCTGTAGTTTGATTTTCAATAATCGTTGAAAACAAATACTGTATCTAATCTTATTTTTAATGGTGGGTGTCCGTTTACTTACTTACTGGCTTTTAAGGAACCCGGAGGTTCATTGTCGCCCTCACATAAGCCCGCCATTGGTCCCTATCCTGAGCAAGATCAATCCAGTCTCTATCATCATATCCCACCTCCCTCAAATCCATTTTAATATTATCTTCCCATCTACGTCTCGGCCTCCCCAAAGGCCTTTTTCCCTCCGGCCTCCCAACTAACACTCTATATGCATTTCTGGATTCGCCCATACGTGCTACATGCCCTGCCCATCTCAAACGTCTGGATTTAATGTTCCTAATTATGTCAGGTGAAGAATACAATGCGTGCAGTTCTGAGTTGTGTAACTTTCTCCATTCTCCTGTAACTTCATCCCTCTTAGCCCCAAATATTTTCCTAAGCACCTTATTCTCAATCACCCTTAATCTCCATTCCTCTCTCAAAGTGAGAGTCCAAGTTTCACAACTATACAGAACAACCGGTAATATAACTGTTTTATAAATTCTAACTTTCAGATTTTTTGACAGCAGACTGGATGATAAAAGCTTCTCAACCGAATAATAACAGGCATTTCCCATAATAAACTGAATGCTAACACGAAACTAAAACACTTTGTTACATAGTTTTCGTCATCGTTAAATTGTTCACTAATTGATTACTTGCATCCCTTTTTAACTGCGTTTCAATATAATTTTCTTGTACGCCTACTTATTTTTTCGTTACTAAGATATTAAAGAAGAAAATACTTCCATGTGTCAATTGTTGTCGCCGAATTACTTAATTTAATACTTAAGTGCGGCATTAGTCATTGTTCCTGCAGTGGACAATCTTAACACTTGAATTGACAAAGTATCTTATAGGATACAACAGGTTAATAGGCTATATGCTATAATTTTAGTAGAATAGAAAAAAATTGGTAGAAAAGTTAAAATTTCACGATACTATAATATTGTAAAACATAAAATATGGACATTGCGATAGTTGTTTTCTTTACGGTCCGACACGGTTTAATAAACTAGTGCGAGCAATGAAGCTTTGCAAATTTTAGGGTTAATTATAAACCTTTCACTCAGTAGACATTTACAACTAGATTCATTACCTTTTGCAGACGATTTAGCTCTGGTGGCATCCCAGAAGATGAATGACAACGTTCAGTTTTTAATTTTAACAAAATTGGAATTAAATGAAGAGTCCACTGCAAGAATGATGGATGTCACTTTCTTGTCGGAAATGAACCAAGACTGTCAATGCATTGCTTAAGACATCTAGAATGTACATAGAGAGTTACATGGCATTAACACTGATAGTCATTGTCCAGTAATGATCGGAAAATCACAGTTAAGCTTTGAGCGCTAAGCATTTCAAACTTTCAATCGCTTCTCCTGCAAAATGTATTCCAAATGAGATCCATCATTCTTGCAGTCGACTCTTCAAATATGATATGAAAATCAATAAAGAAAAAAACTAAAATTATGGCCTTCTGCGGAAAACACCCTGTGCCTAGCAAAATATGTTTAGATTCAAAAATATTAGAAAGGATAAATTATTTTACATATCTCGGATACACATTATCTTTTTTCGATGAAGTAGACATTTCACAGAAAATTTCTAAATAAACCAAAACAATGGGAATAATTAACACTATTATAAAACCTTCCCTAGTACAAAGGCATACTCGAATTCGCCTTTGCAAGACCTTGGCGAGACCTGTACTTCGTTACGGCATGGACATTGAGGAAGAAAGACGAAAGCAGAATAACGGCTAATGAAATGAAATTTATGAGATATACAGCGGGATATACGAAATGTGATCACAAAGGAAATGAAGATGTAATGGAAGAATTACAACTAGAACCTGTAATTAATCACGTGTAACTTTATCAGAACAACTGGATAAATCATCTGCATCGCATGCATAGAGATAGAATCCCAAAAGTCATGCTCCACTATCGTCCAAACGGGAAGAGATCTCTCGGTCGTCCAAAGAAACGCTGGTTTGAAAATTCAACTGTGGGATCGTAACAGGCCATTTGGCCTAATACTTGAAGGGAAGAAGAAGAAGAAGACCTTTCGCTATATCGCGAGACTTGGTGTGGATAGAGCCTTGAATTTGAACTCAGCTGTGTTACAATTATCGATGGATATCCCTACCAGGACTGATGGGTTGCGGGCATGTCTATTCAGTAGTTGGTGCTACAAATTGGGGCCCGCTCGACGGGCGTTATCAGTTACTTTCTTCATTGATCTCCTTCTCTGCAGCTTCCCTATTGAAACGGGATCCTGAGCAAGTCTCGGGAACGATTATGCAATAAAAGCAATCGCTGTAATCTTTTGTTTGTCTTCTCGTACCTCTAAACGGGGAACGGGACGATTTTTCGCTTCCTTAAATTTGGTACGTCTCGCCTCGTCTCTAAGACAGGGGTGACCAACCTTTAAGCTGACATCCCAACAATAGAATTTGCCTTTATTTTGAGAACTTAACTAGTGAACATTATTGAATGATACTTACTTACTGGCTTTTAAGGAACCCGGAGGTTCATTGCCGCCCTCACATAAGCCCGCCATTGGTCACTTTTCTGAGCAAGATTAATCCATTCTCTATCATCATATCCCACCTCCCTCAAACCCATTTTAATGTTATCTTCCCATCAACATCTCGGTCTCCCTAAAGGTCTTTTTCCCTCCTGTCTCCCAATGGTAAAATATGGATGGAATGGGATTTTATTAATATTTTTATTTAATCCTGTAGGGTTGTTTGAACCTAGTTCTCTTTATTTATGTTACAAGATTAGCATCAAATGAAATATTTTCTATGTCTACTAAAATAGTAATGATTATAATTATTACTATACTTATATTTATGTATATCCTTATGGGGGAATGTTGTACTTTTGACAATTGAATTTTTTGATGTGGCAAAGTTGACTAACCTAACTCCATTTTCATTACTAGTCATGTGTAGGCTCTCTTTTGCAATAGTCGGTTTAAAAATATTCTCGCGTCCTACTTTAGCATTGACATCCCCCAATAAAATTTTCATTTGATATCTAGGTAACTGATCAAAAGTATGTTCCAATTCCTCATAGAAACTATCCTTTAGGCTATATAATAATAATAATAATAATAATAATAATAATAATAATAATAATAATAATAATAATAATTTATTTAACCTGGCAGAGTTAAGGCCATACGGCCTTCTCTAACACTCAACCAGGAGTAAAAACTGCGTTACAGAAACACAATAAATTCACAAAGTACACACAAAACTGAATATGGTCGTCTTCTTTTCTGTAGGGGCATGAGCATTTATAACTTTGATATCGCACCATCTGCCCTTAAGTACTAAATACGATAGCCTATCACTGATAAATTCGACCTTTTTTACTGCTGATTTTATTCTTTTATGAATAAATGATCCTGCTCCTAATTGGTGATTATCGTTTTCTTCCCCATAATACAACACATAATCTCCTATTTGTGTTATGCCATTCCCATCTAACCTAACCTCCTGTACTCCCACAAAGTCTATTCTATATCTAGCTAGTTCTTTTGCTACTAATGTTACCCCTCCTGTTCTATATAGAGTTGTAACATTCCAAGTTCCAAATCTCAAAACCTTATTCCTTTGCTGTGGTAGTGCCAGAGAATCAGTCCCATTCCGAGGCTTATTTGAAGGATTCGTAACAAGCTGTTTTTTACGGTGATGGGATGTTAGCCCTTCGCCCAACCCCCAAGCTGGAGGACCACCCCTCATCGGCTGTCCGCTACTGTTTATTCAATATATTCACAGCTACCCTCCATATCTGGAGGCCGTCTCGTCGATCCGCAACATTATTGAATGATTGGCACGTTAATTATCACGATCAATCTCAAGGATTAGTCCTAATTGAAAAGTAGGATTCCGAATTCGTCTAAGTCCACACGACAAGTTATGAGAAAAATGACGAAAACTGATGAAAGTAAATTTGATACCCTTACCATATGCAAATGTATTTTCAAACGGATCTAAATCAAGACTTAGGAGAGTGTTAATAGTTATTTCCGATTCTAATGTTGTAACAATTCATTTTACAATGCGAGATTTGAAATTTGTCAAACGAGGCCGCAGGCCGAGTTTGATAACCAGTCGAGTATTGTAGACTAATATGAAATTGCGACATGTGTATCATACAAAGTTTTATCCGCTTTGATAAAAAAATTAATACAAAATTGAATATTATCTAAATGTAAAATTTTTATGGTCGGCTATATACTTACATTTGCTTTTGTAGCTAATCGATTAATGTAGAGGGCTTTGTACGAGAAACATTTGAAGAATCTTATTATTGTCGCTATTGTTACCGTGACCAGTCAATATAAATATAAAAAATGTGAGTGTTAATGATACTGAATTAGCAGAAAATGCTGCTATTGATTTATTAATTCAAACATAATCGCTATAGAGGTATGAAGAAAAATATGAGAAGTTTGAAAATGGTGAAAGAAAGAAAAAGGTAGAGAATGTTTCCGAAAAGGTTATATTGGCATATTTTTCAATGACTATTACACTTTCACTATATCATACTATTTTTTACCAATAAAACGGTACAAAAGGACGTTTTTCAACCAATCATGGCTACTTATCGCACAATTTTATCGCTTTTTTCCCCCCCTAGCATTTGTTTAACTTTATCGCTTCCCTATCATTTGTTTGTTTTTACCACTACCCTAGCATTTGTTTCTTTGTTTGCCAACATTTCAAACTGAAAATTCCTTATGGTACTATAAAACATGCTTTGCGATCGTAATTTGTTTCCCGCATAGATAGTCGACTGAAAATGGCGGCTCCGTTCAAACATTTTGGTGAAACTAACATTAGTGAAATAGAATTTTAGTAAGTCAATTAATATTTTATTGTATTAGAATATTTTATTTCTACTAATCTTTATATACTTTCTTGAAATCGTGTAATAGTCAATTAAATTCCACTCGAGTTTTGATTTTCTCTAGTTAAATAAAAACCTCTAGTGAGATTACTGTTGATAAATTTACTATTTTGTCAATATAAAGCAATTGCTAACAATGATTAATGACTTCATCGTCTTTCGCAACTAAAAGTTCCATTAAAGGCAATCTAGTAAAGAAATTTGTATGGCAATGTTATGATACAGGCAAGTCTATGTCCCTAACTCTTACTCAGTCTTACCTACACAAATTAGAAAGGAATGACCTCTTTCTTCAGATATTTCCTGAAGTACGTCGGTGTAGGTTTCCATGTTAGCTTCACCAAAGCGTTTGTTCCCTTGTATGACAATATTTTGCAGTTGGGTTCTTGTTCCAGAAAATGTCTCAATTATAAAATAAAATTCCAAATTATCAAGTTCTACTGGTAGTGCCGAAGAGAAGGCCTCATGGCCTTAACTCTACCAGAGTAAATAAATAGATAAATAAATAAATAAATAGATAGATAAATAAATAAATAAATAAATAAATAAATAAATAAATAAATAAATAAATAAATAAACAAATAAATAAATAAATAAATAAGTAACTAATAAATAAATAACTTACTTACTTACTGGCTTTTAAGGAACCCGGAGGTTCATTGCCGCCCTCACATAAGTCCTCCATTGGTCCCTGTCCTGAGCAAGATTAATCCAGTCTCTATCATCATATCCCACCTCCCTCAAATCCATTTTAATATTTTCTTCCCATCTACGTCTCGGCCTCCCCAAAGGTCTTTTTCCCTCTGGCCTCCCAACTAACACTCTATATGCAATTCTGGATTCGCCCATACGTGCTACATGCCCTGCTCATCTCAAACGTCTGGATTTAATGTTCCTAATTATGTCAGGTGTAGGATATAATGCGTGCAGCTCTGCGTTGTGTAACTTTCTCCATTCTCCTGTAACTTCATCCCTTTTAGCCCCAGATATTTTCCTAAGAACCTTATTCTCAAAAACCCTCAATCTCTGTTCCTCTCTCAAAGTGAGAGTCCAAGTTTCACAGCCATAATAAATAAGGAACTAATAAATAAATAAGTAACAAATAAATAAATAAATAAATAAATAAATAAATAAATAAATAAATAAATAAATAAATAAATAAATAAGTAAACAAGTAAACAAGTAAACAAATAAATAATAAGTAAATAAATAAATAAATAAGTAAATAAATAAAAATAACTAACTTTTCTAACTTGTTTCGTTGCAATTTATAATTTAAAACCATACCGTTAATTTACGAACGCACTGTATTTTATTGCTGCCTAAACTTTTAGCGAAATGCTTTGTTTGAGCGAGGTCTGTAGCTACTGACAATATTTTTGATTGGAACATCTCTGATCGGAAAGGTCGTCACTTGTTTGGACACCCTCTGCCCTGCAACGCGAACGCCGCATTGTTCCACTGATTTGTTTTCGTCGGAAAAGGAACTTCATCAGCGCGTAATCAGGCGCCGACTTTTGTAATCAGATTCCTGCAGCGAAACAACAGCGGAGCGCTTGCCACGTAGATCTGCTTCTCCAAATCCGTTCCACATCCATTTTAAAACTTCTGCATATGTCTTGAATACGGACATCATCCTTTCTTTCGCACTCTTCTATTCCTCCTCTTCCCTCTTCTTACACTTGCTCTCATTTTCTTCCTTCTATTTTATTTCTCTTTCCCCCCTCCTTTCCTATTAGTTCAATTCTCATCTCTTCCATTTCCTACATTCCTCTCATCTGATATTTCCTTTTCATTCTCAATTTCCTTTCACTTCACCCCACCATAAATTCTTCTCCCTCTTACTATTTATCATTAATATGCTTCTTCTCTTCACTTCATTCGCCATCTCTTCCACCATTTAATTTTCTTCCTTCATCCTCGTGTCATTTCTTCCTCTTCTCCCTTCCCTTTAATCGCTGTCTGTCCTCTAAGCATGTATTTCCTACATTTTTCATCTTCTCTTCACTTCCATTGATTTCTACTCTTTTATGCCTCTTCTATCTCCTTTCTGCTGTCTATCTTCTATATTTTCCTTCCCCCAAATCTCTCTCCTCTCTTCATCTCTCTCTCTACTATTTCTTTCTCTTCTCTCTTCTGTTTTCTTTTCTTGCACTTTCACATTTTCTCCTTATTCTCTCTCCATCTTTCTGCCCCTTCTCCCTATTTTCTTCCTCTTTCACTCCTATTTTCTTCCTCTTTACTATTTTCTTCCTCTTTCCTACTTTTTTCCTCTTTTCTACTTTCTTCCTCTTGCCTACTTTCTTCCTCTTGTCTACTTTCTTCCTCCTTCCTACTTTCTTCCTCTTGCCCACTTTCTTGCTCTTTCCTACTTTCTTCCTCTTACCTAACCTTCTTCCTCCTTCCTACTTTCTTCCTCTTGCCTAAAAATTATTCCAGCTGGAATAATTCTATTATTATGAAATTGAATATTTCAAGCAACCCCAGTGCATATTCAGCCAGAATGATATTTCTTAGTCGCATATGCTATTCTACGATCAATTCCAAACTTTCTTCCTCTTGCCTACTTTCTTCCTCTTTCCTACTTTCTTCCTCTTACCTACTTTCTTCCTCTTGCCTACTTTCTTCTTCTTGTCTACTTTCTTCCTCCTTCCTACTTTCTTCCTCTTGCCTACTTCCTCTTTCCTGCTTTCTTCCTCTTGCCTACTTTCTTCCTCCTTCTTACTTTCTTCCTCCTTCCTACTTTCTTCCTCTTTCCTACTTTCTTCCTCTTTCCTACTTTCTTCCTCTTGCCTACTTTCTTCCTCTTGTCTACTTTCTTCCTCCTTCCTACTTTCTTCCTCTTGCCTACTTCCTCTTTCCTGCTTTCTTCCTCTTGCCTACTTTCTTCCTCCTTCTTACTTTCTTCCTCCTTCCTACTTTCTTCCTCTTTCCTACTTTCTTCCTCTTTCCTACTTTCTTCCTCTTGCCTACTTTCTTCCTCTTGCCTACTTTCTTCCTCTTGCCTACTTTCTTCCTCTTGCCTACTTTTTTCCTCTTGCCTACTTTCTTCCTCTTTCTTCTCTTTGCGTCTCTCCCCTCTATTTTCTTCCTTTCTGTCTTGTATTTTCTTTCTTTTCTCTCCATTTTCTTCCTCTTCCTCTTTATTTTATTTCTCCTCTACTTTCTTCCTCTTTGTCTTCTATTTTATCCTTCTTTCTTTCAATTTTTTTCATCTTGTCTATTTTCTTCCTTTTTCTCTCCTACTTCTTTCCCCTTTTCTCTCCTCTTTTTTTCCTCTTCTCTCATTTTCTCCCTCGTCGCTCTCATATTTTCTTCTTCTTCTTTCCCATTTCCTTAATTTTCTCTCCTATTTTCTTCCTCTTATCTCACATTTCCTTCCTATTCTCGCTCATATTTCTCTTCTCTCCTATTTTCTTCCTTTTCTATTATATTTCATTTTTTCCTCTCTTTTTCCTTTCTAATCTCTCTTTTCTTTACCTTCTTTTTTCTTCCACTTCTCTCTCTCCTTTACTTTCACTCTTCTCGTTTTATTATTTCCCATCTCCTCCGTTCCTTCTTCTTGTTTTATGCCTTTTACATCTCTTTCCTCACTCTTCTCTCCTCTTTATTAACTCATTTTCTTTATTTTCGATTATATTTCCTACATCTTATCTTTAATTTTTCTTTCTTTTCTCCCTCGTCATTGTCCACTCTTTCTCCCCCCTTTGCTCCCTTGTTATATTCTGCTTCCGTTCTGATTTCTTCTCTTATAACATATCCTTTTCTTTATTCTACTTCACTGATCAGGAAGAGAAAACGAAATTGATTGAGTCACTGGCTGAGAAGAAACTGTCTGTTCAAAGATGCGCTGGAAGAAATGGTGAACGGGAGAGGAGTACGGGGTAGAAAAAGATATCAGATGATAGACAACATAAATAAATATATAGGCCTATGGATCATATACGGAGACAAAGAGAAGGTAGAAAATAGGAAAGATTTGAGAATGCTAGGTTTGCGGTGAAAGACCTGCCCTTGGGCAGAAAACTATAAATGAATGAATGAAAGAATGAATATTCTACTCTCACATCCTTATTTTCTTTCTAGTGTCCTAATTCACTGTCCTCCTTATTTTTCCCTTATGTTTCCCTTCCTGTGTCTTGTTTTCGTAGTTAGTCTTGTCCTCTGCCCTTTACTCAGTTTTTTAACAAAATATCTAATATAATGAATCTGGTTACATCACGGTCAACATGAAAGAAGAGAAATGAATACTTAAATTAAGATATATATTTACTTACTTACAAATGGCTTTTAAGGAACCCGAAGGTTCATTGCCGCCCTAACATAAGCCCGCCATCGGTCCCTATCCTGTGCAAGATTAATCCAGTCTCTATAATAATATCCCATCTCCCTGAAATCCATTTTAATATTATCCTCCCATCTACGTCTCGGCCTCCCCAAAGGACTTTCTCCCTCCGACACCCTAACTAACACTCTATAAGCATTTCTGAATTCGCCCATACGTGCTTCATGCCCTGCCCATCTCAAACGTCTGGATTTAATGTTCATAATTACGTCAGGTGACGAATACATTGCATGCAGTTCTGTGTTGTGTAACTTTCTCTATTCTCCTGTAACTTCATCCCTCTTAGCCCCAAATATTTTCCTAAGAAACTTATTCTCAAACACCCTTAACCTATGTTCCTCTCTCAAAGTGAGAGTCCAAGTTTCACAATCATAAACAACAACCGGTAATATAACTGTTTTATAAATTCCAACTTTCAGATTTTTTGGCAACAGACTGGATGATAAAAGCTTCTCAATCGACTAATAACAGGCATTTCCCATATTTAATTCCTCCCGAGTGTCATTTATGTTTGTTACTGTTGCTCCAAGATATCTGAATTTCTTCATCTCTTCGAAGGATAAATCTCCAATTTTTATTTTTCGATTTCACCATTAAAATGGGACACACTCACGGACAGGAGAACGCGAATTCGATTATGCGCACTGCTCAAAACATACAGAGGTGAGCCTGCTCTGGAGAGAACTAAAAAATAGGTTGCAGCCGCCAAATTACTCTTCAAGGAACGACCACTCATATAAATTGAGAAAAAGAAGACAGAGGACGGACACTGGAAAGTTTTCTTTTCTCAATCGTACTATCAGGGACTGGAATGCTTTACCTGCAGACTTACTAAAGGCTTTACCAACAACCAAAAGTGTATTTTAAAATAGGCTTAAGGACCTTACTAATAGACGGTAATTATACACAGTATTTAAAGGGTGTAAATGATATGTATTTCTTGAAGTGTTGTATCAGTGAAGAATTATGTTGTGTGAGTGAAGTGTGTTTTATCAGTGAAGAAGTATGTCGTGTCAGTGAAGTGTGCTGTATAAGTGAAACGTGTTCCTGTCAGTGAAGCTTTATAGTTTATAGTGGCAGTGCATAGTATTTGAACAGTGAAATGTTTTTGAAGTGTTAGTGAAATCAGGATAGAATCAGTGAAATGTGTCGTAGTTCCATTGCAGTGAGTGAGTTGACAGCGAAATGGGTGTAATTTGAAAGGTACTTGTGGAGATATGAACATATCATACTCGTGGGTTTTAGTTCGATCTTAGTTTTAAGATACAAATTAGATTTATTTCAAATGTTATTTTAAGTGATCGTTTCATTTAATTTAGTATATTCCCTGTTGTTGTTGTTGTTGTTGTTGTTATTATTATTAATTATTGTTAGTATTAATTATTAGTATTATTATTAATTGTATTTTTAATTAATAAGTTTATTATTGTCATTATTGAGTGTAATTAGTTACCACTGCCACCGGGTATATACCCACTGCAGTGTGAATAAATACATACATACATAGACTACAATATTCTGGTCACGAGACGTAATCAAAATCCTTACGTTATATATTAAAAAAAAAAAAAAAGAAGGAACCTGGCTATAGATCATATGAAGATATCTTACAAAATGGAACACAGGTTTCATCTCTGAAGAATTATATTGTGATAAAGAATCAGGTGTAATAATTCTTAGCAGCCTGTCTCAAATATT
Source organism: Periplaneta americana (assembly GCF_040183065.1). Taxonomy (NCBI): domain Eukaryota; kingdom Metazoa; phylum Arthropoda; class Insecta; order Blattodea; family Blattidae; genus Periplaneta; species Periplaneta americana. The sequence continues at coordinate 13,814,889 of NC_091117.1, read as the reverse complement.
TGTGACTCGCTTCTCAGTTCGTTCTCTATTAAGAAGACAAACAACGTGACGATCTCGTCACAACTACGATGATTTGCAATTAATAATTCGTACAATGATGTGCTAGTAGATTAAAATTTCTTCACAGACTTAAAATTACATCTCCTTATTTTGCTGTTTCTTGTATCCGTAGCATTTCTTCCACAGTCGCTAGCTACTTGGACGTCTTGTGACGATGTAGCTCTCCGTTCTTCACTTGTCAAAATAAAATTTAATGACAATGCGGGCAACATTGACTCGGTGTCAGCGCGCAATTATGACGCATTAGCGGAATGACAGCACTGCTAAGTGCCTCCCGCGTTAATGCAAATTCGCAGCCTGTCTGCCTTCTTCATGTGGGGCAAACATCGATAACCCTCGCGGGCTCAATTGTCTCCTTCTGAGTGCTGGAAGCAGGCTCTCGTGTTACAGTTCCAGCTAATTGTACGCGTGCGAAGTACAGGAGTCGAGTGAATCTTCGTCATCATCGTCATCATCATTTTTCGCCTTCCTCTTAGTCTCCGCATAAGATCAATGTATCTAAATGTTGAATAATTTCAAGGGAAAAATTGTTCAAATCTGCTTTACAGGAAGCTTCACCTGAAAGACTAGATTTGCATAATATATACGTCACTGTGTACGTTAACAGAAAACCACAATTCCAAGTCACACAGAGTTTGTGTGCACTCGATGTGGGTCTCTGGCGTTTCGTTAGCCCACGCGAGTTGTGTGAATATAAAGGGAAAAGTTGAGACGGTGTCGGGTGGAGTTCCCGGGTAGCTCAGTTGAGAGAGCGCTGGTACGTTCAACCAGAGGTCCCGGGATCGATACCCGGCCCCGGAACAATTTTTCCCTTGAAATTATTCAAATCTGCTTTACAGGAAGCGTCACCTGAAAGACTAGATTTGCATAATATATACGTCACTGTGTACGTTAACAGAAAACCACAATTCCAAGTCACACAGAGTTTGTGTGCACTCGATGTGGGTCTCTGGCGTTTCGTCAGCCCACGCGAGTTGTGTGAATATAATGGGAAAAGCTGAGACGGTGTCGGGTGGAGTTCCCGGGTAGCTCAGTTGGGAGAGCGCTGGTACGTTCAACCAGAGGTCCCGGGATCGATACCCGGCCCCGGAACAATTTTTCCCTTGAAATTATTCAAATCTGCTTTACAGGAAAGCTTCACCTGAAAGACTAGATTTGCATAATATATACTTCACTGTGTACGTTAACAGAAAACCACAATTCCAAGTCACACAGAGTTTGTGTGCACTCGATGTGGGTCTCTGGCGTTTCGTTAGCCCACGCGAGTTGTGTGGATATAAAGGGAAAAGTTGAGATGGTGTCGGGTGGAGTTCCCGGGTAGCTCAGTTGGGAGAGCGCTGGTACGTTCAACCAGAGGTCCCGGGATCGATACCCGGCCCCGGAACAATTTTTCCCTTGAAATTATTCAAATCTGCTTTACAGGAAGCTTCACCTGAAAGACTAGATTTGCATAATATATACGTCACTGTGTACGTTAACAGAAAACCACAATTCCAAGTCACACAGAGTTTGTGTGCACTCGATGTGGGTCTCTGGCGTTTCGTCAGCCCACGCGAGTTGTGTGGATATAAAAGGAAAAAGTTGAGACGGTGTCGGGTGGAGTTCCCGGGTAGCTCAGTTGGAAGAGCGCTGGTACGTTCAACAGAGGTCCCGGGATCGATACCCGGCCCCGGAACAATTTTTCCCTTGAAATTATTGAAATCTGCTTTACAGGAAAGCTTCACCTGAAAGACTAGATTTGCATAATATATACTTCACTGTGTACGTTAACAGAAAACCACAATTCCAAGTCACACAGAGTTTGTGTGCACTCGATGTGGGTCTCTGGCGTTTCGTCAGCCCACGCGAGTTGTGTGGATATAAAGGGAAAAGTTGAGACGGTGTCGGGTGGAGTTCCCGGGTAGCTCAGTTGGGAGAGCGCTGGTACGTTCAACCAGAGGTCCCGGGATCGATACCCGGCCCCGGAACAATTTTTCCCTTGAAATTATTCAAATCTGCTTTACAGGAAGCTTCACCTGAAAGACTAGATTTGCATAATATATACGTCACTGTGTACGTTAACAGAAAACCACAATTCCAAGTCACACAGAGTTTGTGTGCACTCGATGTGGGTCTCTGGCGTTTCGTCAGCCCACGCGATTTGTGTGGATATAAAGGGAAAAGTTGAGACGGTGTCGGGTGGAGTTCCCGGGTAGCTCAGTTGGGAGAGCGCTGGTACGTTCAACAGAGGTCCCGGGATCGATACCCGGCCCCGGAACAATTTTTCCCTTGAAATTATTCAAATCTGCTTTACAGGAAGCTTCACCTGAAAGACTAGATTTGCATAATATATACGTCACTGTGTACGTTAACAGAAAACCACAATTCCAAGTCACACAGAGTTTGTGTGCACTCGATGTGGGTCTCTGGCGTTTCGTCAGCCCACGCGAGTTGTGTGGATATAAAGGGAAAAGTTGAGACGGTGTCGGGTGGAGTTCCCGGGTAGCTCAGTTGGGAGAGCGCTGGTACGTTCAATCAGAGGTCCCGGGATCGATACCCGGCCCCGGAACAATTTTTCCCTTGAAATTATTGAAATCTGCTTTACAGGAAAGCTTCACCTGAAAGACTAGATTTGCATAATATATACTTCACTGTGTACGTTAACAGAAAACCACAATTCCAAGTCACACAGAGTTTTTTGTGCACTCGATGTGGGTCTCTGGCGTTTCGTCAGCCCACGCGAGTTGTGTGGATATAAAGGGAAAAGCTGAGACGGTGTCGGGTGGAGTTCCCGGGTAGCTCAGTTGGGAGAGCGCTGGTACGTTCAACCAGAGGTCCCGGGATCGATACCCGGCCCCGAAACAATTTTTCCCTTGAAATTATTCAAATCTGCTTTACAGGAAGCTTCACCTGAAAGACTAGATTTGCATAATATATACGTCACTGTGTACGTTAACAGAAAACCACAATTCCAAGTCACACAGAGTTTGTGTGCACTCGATGTGGGTCTCTGGCGTTTCGTCAGCCCACGCGAGTTGTGTGAATATAAAGGGAAAAGTTGAGACGGTGTCGGGTGGAGTTCCCGGGTAGCTCAGTTGGGAGAGCGCCGGTACGTTCAACCAGAGGTCCCGGGATCGAAACCCGGCCCCGGAACAATTTTTCCCTTGAAATTATTCAAATCTGCTTTACAGGAAGCTTCACCTGAAAGACTAGATTTGCATAATATATACGTCACTGTGTACGTTAACAGAAAACCACAATTCCAAGTCACACAGAGTTTGTGTGCACTCGATGTGGGTCTCTGGCGTTTCGTCAGCCCACGCGAGTTGTGTGAATATAAAGGGAAAAGTTGAGACGGTGTCGGGTGGAGTTCCCGGGTAGCTCAGTTGGGAGAGCGCTGGTACGTTCAACCAGAGGTCCCGGGATCGATACCCGGCCCCGGAACAATTTTTCCCTTGAAATTATTGAAATCTGCTTTACAGGAAAGCTTCACCTGAAAGACTAGATTTGCATAATATATACGTCACTGTGTACGTTAACAGAAAACCACAATTCCAAGTCACACAGAGTTTGTGTGCACTCGATGTGGGTCTCTGGCGTTTCGTCAGCCCACGCGAGTTGTGTGGATATAAAGGGAAAAGTTGAGACGGTGTCGGGTGGAGTTCCCGGGTAGCTCAGTTGGGAGAACGCTGGTACGTTCAACCAGAGGTCCCGGGATCGATACCCGGCCCCGAAACAAGTTTTCCCTTGAAATTATTCAAATCTGCTTTACAGGAAGCTTCACCTGAAAGACTAGATTTGCATAATATATACGTCACTGTGTACGTTAACAGAAAACCACAATTCCAAGTCACACATAGTTTGTGTGCACTCGATGTGGGTCTCTGGCGTTTCGTCAGCCCACGCGAGTTGTGTGAATATAAAGGGAAAAGTTGAGACGGTGTCGGGTGGAGTTCCCGGGTAGCTCAGTTGGGAGAGCGCCGGTACGTTCAACCAGAGGTCCCGGGATCGATACCCGGCCCCGGAACAATTTTTCCCTTGAAATTATTCAAATCTGCTTTACAGGAAGCTTCACCTGAAAGACTAGATTTGCATAATATATACGTCACTGTGTACGTTAACAGAAAACCACAATTCCAAGTCACACATAGTTTGTGTGCACTCGATGTGGGTCTCTGGCGTTTCGTCAGCCCACGCGAGTTGTGTGAATATAAAGGGAAAAGTTGAGACGGTGTCGGGTGGAGTTCCCGGGTAGCTCAGTTGGGAGAGCGCCGGTACGTTCAATCAGAGGTCCCGGGATCGATACCCGGCCCCGGAACAATTTTTCCCTTGAAATTATTCAAATCTGCTTTACAGGAAGCTTCACCTGAAAGACTAGATTTGCATAATATATACGTCACTGTGTTCGTTAACAGAAAACCACAATTCCAAGTCACACAGAGTTTGTGTGCACTCGATGTGGGTCTCTGGCGTTTCGTCAGCCCACGCGAGTTGTGTGGATATAAAGGGAAAAGTTGAGACGGTGTCGGGTGGAGTTCCCGGGTAGCTCAGTTGGGAGAGCGCTGGTACGTTCAACCAGAGGTCCCGGGATCGATACCCGGCCCCGGAACAATTTTTCCCTTGAAATTATTCAAATCTGCTTTACAGGAAGCTTCACCTGAAAGACTAGATTTGCATAATATATACGTCACTGTGTACGTTAACAGAAAACCACAATTCCAAGTCACACAGAGTTTGTGTGCACTCGATGTGGGTCTCTGGCGTTTCATCAGCCCACGCGAGTTGTGTGGATATAAAGGGAAAAGTTGAGACGGTGTCGGGTGGAGTTCCCGGATAGCTCAGTTGGGAGAGCGCTGGTACGTTCAACCAGAGGTCCCGGGATCGATACTCGGCCCCGGAACAATTTTTCCCTTGAAATTATTCAAATCTGCTTTACAGGAAGCTTCACCTGAAAGACTAGATTTGCATAATATATACGTCACTGTGTACGTTAACAGAAAACCACAATTCCAAGTCACACAGAGTTTGTGTGCACTCGATGTGGGTCTCTGGCGTTTCGTCAGCCCACGCGAGTTGTGTGAATATAAAGGGAAAAGTTGAGACGGTGTCGGGTGGAGTTCCCGGGTAGCTCAGTTGGGAGAGCGCCGGTACGTTCAACCAGAGGTCCCGGGATCGATACCCGGCCCCGGAACAATTTTTCCCTTGAAATTATTCAAATCTGCTTTACAGGAAGCTTCACCTGAAAGACTAGATTTGCATAATATATACGTCACTGTGTACGTTAACAGAAAACCACAATTCCAAGTCACACAGAGTTTGTGTGCACTCGATGTGGGTCTCTGGCGTTTCGTCAGCCCACGCGAGTTGTGTGAATATAAAGGGAAAAGTTGAGACGGTGTCGGGTGGAGTTCCCGGGTAGCTCAGTTGGGAGAGCGCTGGTACGTTCAACCAGAGGTCCCGGGATCGATACCCGGCCCCGGAACAATTTTTCCCTTGAAATTATTGAAATCTGCTTTACAGGAAAGCTTCACCTGAAAGACTAGATTTGCATAATATATACGTCACTGTGTACGTTAACAGAAAACCACAATTCCAAGTCACACAGAGTTTGTGTGCACTCGATGTGGGTCTCTGGCGTTTCGTCAGCCCACGCGAGTTGTGTGGATATAAAGGGAAAAGTTGAGACGGTGTCGGGTGGAGTTCCCGGGTAGCTCAGTTGGGAGAACGCTGGTACGTTCAACCAGAGGTCCCGGGATCGATACCCGGCCCCGAAACAATTTTTCCCTTGAAATTATTCAAATCTGCTTTACAGGAAGCTTCACCTGAAAGACTAGATTTGCATAATATATACGTCACTGTGTACGTTAACAGAAAACCACAATTCCAAGTCACACATAGTTTGTGTGCACTCGATGTGGGTCTCTGGCGTTTCGTCAGCCCACGCGAGTTGTGTGAATATAAAGGGAAAAGTTGAGACGGTGTCGGGTGGAGTTCCCGGGTAGCTCAGTTGGGAGAGCGCCGGTACGTTCAACCAGAGGTCCCGGGATCGATACCCGGCCCCGGAACAATTTTTCCCTTGAAATTATTCAAATCTGCTTTACAGGAAGCTTCACCTGAAAGACTAGATTTGCATAATATATACGTCACTGTGTACGTTAACAGAAAACCACAATTCCAAGTCACACATAGTTTGTGTGCACTCGATGTGGGTCTCTGGCGTTTCGTCAGCCCACGCGAGTTGTGTGAATATAAAGGGAAAAGTTGAGACGGTGTCGGGTGGAGTTCCCGGGTAGCTCAGTTGGGAGAGCGCTGGTACGTTCAACCAGAGGTCCCGGGATCGATACCCGGCCCCGGAACAATTTTTCCCTTGAAATTATTGAAATCTGCTTTACAGGAAGCTTCACCTGAAAGACTAGATTTGCATAATATATACGTCACTGTGTACGTTAACAGAAAACCACAATTCCAAGTCACACAGAGTTTGTGTGCACTCGATGTGGGTCTCTGGCGTTTCGTCAGCCCACGCGAGTTGTGTGGATATAAAGGGAAAAGTTGAGACGGTGTCGGGTGGAGTTCCCGGGTAGCTCAGTTGGGAGAGCGCTGGTACGTTCAACCAGAGGTCCCGGGATCGATACCCGGCCCCGGAACAATTTTTCCCTTGAAATTATTGAAATCTGCTTTACAGGAAAGCTTCACCTGAAAGACTAGATTTGCATAATATATACTTCACTGTGTACGTTAACAGAAAACCACAATTCCAAGTCACACAGAGTTTGTGTGCACTCGATGTGGGTCTCTGGCGTTTCGTCAGCCCACGCGAGTTGTGTGGATATAAAGGGAAAAGCTGAGACGGTGTCGGGTGGAGTTCCCGGGTAGCTCAGTTGGGAGAGCGCTGGTACGTTCAACCAGAGGTCCCGGGATCGATACCCGGCCCCGAAACAATTTTTCCCTTGAAATTATTCAAATCTGCTTTACAGGAAGCGTCACCTGGAAGACTAGATTTGCATAATATATACGTCACTGTGTACGTTAACAGAAAACCACAATTCCAAGTCACACAGAGTTTGTGTGCACTCGATGTGGGTCTCTGGCGTTTCGTCAGCCCACGCGAGTTGTGTGGATATAAAAGGAAAAAGTTGAGACGGTGTCGGGTGGAGTTCCCGGGTAGCTCAGTTGGAAGAGCGCTGGTACGTTCAACAGAGGTCCCGGGATCGATACCCGGCCCCGGAACAATTTTTCCCTTGAAATTATTCAAATCTGCTTTACAGGAAAGCTTCACCTGAAAGACTAGATTTGCATAATATATACGTCACTGTGTACGTTAACAGAAAACCACAATTCCAAGTCACACAGAGTTTGTGTGCACTCGATGTGGGTCTCTGGCGTTTCGTCAGCCCACGCGAGTTGTGTGGATATAAAGGGAAAAGTTGAGACGGTGTCGGGTGGAGTTCCCGGGTAGCTCAGTTGGGAGAACGCTGGTACGTTCAACCAGAGGTCCCGGGATCGATACCCGGCCCCGAAACAATTTTTCCCTTGAAATTATTCAAATCTGCTTTACAGGAAGCTTCACCTGAAAGACTAGATTTGCATATATTAATGTTGTCTTATCATCTGATACCTCCTGCCCAGAGCTTTTCTTCTGTGCACTATTCTTTCCAGTACATCCTTCAGTAAGCAATTTCTCCTTAGCCGGTGACGCAGCCAAGTTTTTTCTCTACGCTGCTTCCGAGCCATGTCTTGCCCCACCCGTCTCGCTTGCCTTAAAGATATAGTGGTTCCAAATAGGCCATCTCTGAACTCCAAATTTTAAAAGTGAACAGAGTTGATAAACTTTTCTATTGATGGAACACACGATTGAATAAAAATATATTTTATCAAATCTCAAACATTTTCACATTCTGGGTACTCAAAATATAATATACAATACAATGTACAATTTTCTGTTGTTTTTGATTCCAGCACAATGTCCATGCACATATCTGCGACAAGTTTCACACAAAATCGTATCTCTGATAACGTCCTCCTTACAAATAAAACAGTACCAGCTTGAATAAATGAAATGCGTTAATGAATGAATAAATAAATAAATAAATAAATAAATGAAAAAATCAATAAATGAGTAAATAAATAAATAAATGAATGAGTAAATAAATAAATAAATAAATGAGTGAATGAATGAATAAATAAATAAATAAATGAGTAAATAAATAAATAAATGAGTAAATGAGTAAATGAATAAATAAATAAGTAAATAAATGAATGAATAAATAAGTGAATAAATGAATAAATGAATGAATAAATAAATAAATGAATAAACAAATGAATGAATGAATAAATAAATAAATAAATTGGTAAATGAATGAAGGAATAAATAAATAAATAAATAAATAAATAGATAAATAATTTAATGATTGAGTGAATGAATGAATAAATAAATGAATAAAAGAATAAATGATTAAATAAATGAATAAATAAATAAATGAGTAAATAAATGAATCAATACTTACTTAGGCCTACTGGCTTTTAAGGAACCAGGAGGTTCATTGCCGCCCTCACATAAGCCCGCCATTGGTCCCTATCCTGAGTAAGATGAATCCATTCTCTATCATCATATCCCACCTCCCTCAAATCCATTTTAATATTATCCTCCCATCTACGTCTCGGTATCCATAAAGGTCTTTTTCCATTCTCCTGTAACTTCATCCCTCTTAACCCCAAATATTTTCCTAAGCACCTTATTCTCAAACACCCTTAACATATTATGTTCCTCTCTCAAAGTGAGAGTCCAAGTTTCACAACCATAGAGAACAACCGGTAATATAACTGTTTTATAAATAAATGAATTAATAAATAAATTAATGAATAAATAAATAACTGAATAAATGACTGAATAAATAAGTAAATAAATAAATAAATGAATAAATAATGCAAAGAATTCAAGTAATCATATAGTCCTAATAAGGCCATCGCTTGGCCATAAAGGGCTATATACATATTGTTTTATTTTGTTACGTAAAACAATCCAAATTTAAATTATATTATGAAACTATTTTGATATCTTGAAAATAGATAAAATATACTGTTGTCAAGTATATTCCGGTTCAGCTTACTTCATACCCTAAGGGTGAAACCTATTTTCCCCCTATTACTACATATGCTAGTGGATTATGGTGATATTATAGTTTGAAGATTGAATTTTCTTTTTCCAACTTCCTTTTCGAATTTCGATACTGAGAAATACTAAAACTGGTAGTGATTTTCTTACTGGTATGTTGGCAGCTGGTACAGCTGTTATCGGTAGTGTACATTCTGAAAATTCAAATTGTTCTAGATTTCTGAGCCGATTACTGGAAGCTAGTGAAATTCAAACATACTAATAATTAATATCAGTATTATATTAATACACTAGCCGTACCCGTGCGCTCCGCTGCATCTGTTAGAAATAAATATAAAGTAATTACATAATTAAAATAGGACATTTGATCCAGGGAACAACTTTTACAACAGCGCAAGATAATCTGCTTCGCTCATTACCCAATTTTTTTGCATTGCATTTATTGCATATGTATTTTATGTATTTTAACACGATTCAATTGAGCATAGTTAAACTTTGAATTATAAAATAATGGATTGCTAAGGTAACGTACTATTACTGCATACTAAATCAATACACTCTCGTTGTTCGTTAATTCTTTGAGATTAAAATGAGTGTACATAAATATTATTTTAGGAAATACAGAAAACGAATGTACAAAATAGCCTATCAGATTTTCTGTGCATAAGAAGCTATTTTAATCTTACCTGTCCTCGATTTGCTCAGACGTTACTGTAATAACATTATATCATTATGTCCATCTAGAGAAACTACACTTTCCAATGGTGAAATAATAATTAATTATATAAATCTGTTAATTTAGCTTCCGATATTACTTCATACAAACACAGAAACAGTCTCTGTAGGCTTTGTTTAATAGCTTTCGATTGTTGCTTTCCAAGGCCCCTTATAGACGAAGTCATTTGTTTTTTAATTCATTAGTCATTACATGGCCTTAGATGGCGTTATTTTAATTTTAAAACTCATTTATGTCATTAAATATCAGTCCTATCAAAATTTTTCAAGGAATAAAACTTATCGAAAATTAGTTTTAAAGAAACGTTTGTTATGTAATATTTTTCACAAAAATCAATAATAAGCGAGATATTTCGATTTATTTAATTCAGGCCCCCTTATAACCCCCCTTTTAAATAATGTATTTTGAATGCCATATAACCTATAATCTAAGTTACAACGAACTTAACTTATATTCCAATTTTCATCGAAATCCGTTCAGTCATTATCGCGTGGAAAGGTAACAAACATACAGACAGACAGACAGACAGACATACAAACAAAATTTTCAAAAAAGCGATTTTCGGTTTCAGGGTGGTTAATTATATATGTTAGGACCAATTATTTTTGGAAAATCGAAAATTACCAGAAAAATTTCGGCTACAGATTTATTATTAGTATAGATAATAGTTATTTTATGTGTTGCGTTGTGGTTACAATTCAAGATTATAGTCAGATAAGTGTACATAAATATAACATGTGGTGTGATACATGCACTCAGGTGATCGATAGAAAATGCGCACGGAGTCTGCAATTATAACTAGAATAGCAAAATTATTACAAGTAGGTACAGTAGGCCTAGGTATTCTTAAATATATATTTCAAAGTGGTATTCGGTTTTCGGAGTTTGTACTAATCATTTCACGCGATCAAACAAAACACATTTTTAGGTTAGGTCTCGTGAATCATAAAGTTTTAGTGAAAGCAGTGAATTTCATGTTGTCGACAAAATACATTTTAATATGAGATCATATTAATCTACTAATTTCCAACATAATGTGCGAGAGATCAAGGAGGAAAAAATATAGGTCTACTCTTTCACAAATTATTTAACCATTTAGACACCACCTCGCAAAATAAAGATTACAGGTAGTAAATAAGTAAATGAGCAAGACATCGTTATTGTTAATAGTATACAATTATTATTATTATTATTATTATTATTATTATTATTATTATTATTATTATTATTATTATTATTATTTATGTAGGCCTACATGGGATTGTGATTTTATCCTATTTGGTGATATCTGGTATTAGTTGGCAACACTGAAGAGACGGCTAAATTAGCCTTTTAGGAACTGCTCTTATGTGATCCCCACTATACAAAGCAAACTACATTTTCATGAAATATATAAGGAGTTCTGAACAAAAACGTTCTTCCCTCATGGTAATATCACAGTCTACTATATACAGCCACGAAGCTTGAGTTTTGAGGGTACTAGGAACAATAGACTGTGCAGGTACTACTTCGCACTGTCTGTGATGAGGCGATACTAGCGATCCTAGTGGTTAGCAACTATCTATGGATGCATATTTACTACGTACTGAGCTTCGTGACTATATCAACACAATCAGGTTTCACCTCACAGCTTTCTTCCTCTGTGCATTCACTACAACTGAAACAAGAGAGTGGTTGATCATCATCATCATCATCATCATCCTTCACGAATTAGGCCTCTGTAGACCTGTTTCAGCCCCATCTAGCAGTCTTCTAAAAGGTCTTCCTGGTCGACGATATCCTCTAGGTTTATACTACATCGTAATTTTTGGGAATCTTGAATTTTCCATTCTTCTTACATGATCTAGCCAATTGAATTTGTATCTGCTGATTTTTTCTTCTACTGACTCTACTTCTAATTGTTCTAAAATTTCTTCATTCCTTTTTCGGTATAAAAGAGTATATCCTGCTGTCCTCCTGAAAAATTTCATTTCCGTTGCTTTGATTCTGTTCATGTTTTTTTTTTTCTTTAATGTCCAAATCTCGCTTCCGTATAAAAGGGTGGGTAATGCTAGTGTATTATATATTTTTATTCTTGCAGATTTTTGTATTAATTTAGCTTTTAATGTATTGCTTATTATTCCTAGAATTTGTGTAAATTTGGTAATTTTCTTGTTCACATTTTTTTTCATTTTGATAAGATATTTCACAACCCAGATAGTTGAAATTTTGTACTTGTTCGAGGCATTGGTTATTGTGTATTATCTTACTTCTCACTGGGTCTTGTCCTAAAAATGCCATTACTTTTGATTTTTGTGCTGAAATTTCCATCCCAAAATCTTTTAATATTTTATTTAATGTATATAATCCTCTTTGTAAATTATCCTCTGAATTGGAAATTATGATTTGATCATCGACATAGAGCATAATGTTAGAGCACTTATTTTGATTCCTGATGTGTAGATTTGGTTCCATTTTAAAATAATTTCATTTATATAAATATTAAATAAAGTTGGTGATAGTGGACAACCTTGTCGAACTCCATTATTAACTAATTTCTTTCGGATATACAGTTATTTATTTTGACACTTATTTTGCTGTCTGTGTAGATTGCATATAGAAATGCATATAGAGTGTTAGTTGGGAGGCCAAAGGGGAAAAGACCTTTGGGGAGGCCGAGACGTAGATGGGAAGATAATATTAAAATGGATTTGAGGGAAGTGGGATATGATGATTGAGACTGGATTAATCTTGCTCAGGATAGGGACTAATGGCGGGCTTATGTGAGGGCGGCAATGAACCTCCGGGTTCCTTAAAAGCCAGTAAGTAAGTAAGTGTAGATTTCTACACAGTGGTTGATATGCCTCAATATTCAGCAGAGCATGGGGATGAACAAGATGCTGCTCTTAGTGCACTGATATTTTGTGTGCCCCTGTACACGCACATGACTTCAATTATTAAATTGTATTCGAGTTGGCTTAAATTTTTTATGTACCAGTGAGCCCTTCTCTCGCATCTGCAATATACGCTCATTTGTTTAATTTCCTAACTGAGTCTCGCAGTTGTGTTTATCCAATCCATAATAAAAGAATTCATCCCCGCCTATTAATACGCCATTTTATTCAGTTAATGTATTTGATCTCACATTTATCCGCAATTTTGACATTTGTATATGTGAAAATAAAGCCAGTTGAAGCGTTTAATTTAAATAACAAGTGTGTGACGTCAGGGCTCCGAATGTGGATGATGAATTGGCTATTACCATTTGGGCCACATTAACATATTCAAATCCTTGCACATGTGAATTAATTAACTTCGTATGTTACTCGAAAAAAAAGTACAGTCATAACAAAAATTGCTGATTCTCTATTAATAAACTTTCAGTCTTACTAATAAACCGTGTATAGTTTTTATACTAGACTTATGCAGAGTTGAGACAGAAAACTTTACTAATAAACCTTGCATAAGCAATGGATGTATAAACGGGCTGTAACTATACAATGGGAATTGCTTTGCAGTAGTTATAATACACGAAACCCCTCGTTTAAGCGTTGTATATAGAGAAAAAATGGCCGCCCCTCTAACAGCTGTTCGTATGGACTGTCATATTATGATGATGGTTGCCTAGTAACCAAAGAAGAACAAACCAAAGAGCACAGAATAATAAGAATAATATTGCTGTAGCTTGTACTCTTTGACCAAAATATAGTGTGGTAATCGATTAGAGCCGGTTTTTCTATCGATATTTAACATGCCACACTAGAGCGCTCTACCGGATGCAATAGAGAATCTAAGATATTCTATTATCTTTCGTAACGAAGTAATGACGAAACTATGACGTAGCTGTGTAACAGTTGTGCTGTTATACACGACGTATGTAATGATTATTAGTAAGGAATTTACACACGACTTATAAATGAGCTACTCATTGTATAAGTATAAGACAGTTAAACGTCTGTATATAGAGTTTTTATTAGTAAGACCGTTTAAGTATTAATCTTGTTTTTCTTCCTTTCCATTTCAAGCGTCAAACTTTCCATTTCTGGTGTAGCAATGTTTTGTTAGTAATTTGACACACGAATCCGAGGAAATGCTCTCTGAATATTTATGTAATTTTTAAACTATCGATTAGTTGTTTCGTTTTGTGGCTTGCGTACATTGCAGGAATTTAGAGAATTCTGAAACAGAAAAAATTATTGTGAAAAAACCAGAACTTCATACAACAAACACTATTTTGTCTGAACTGTTTGGGTGCGATAGGACAAGTACTAAACCAAGGAGAAGATTGGACCACGAGGAACACAAGAAGAACATGGAAAAGACAAGGAGACAAAGAGGAATATAAGGAGAACAAAGGGAATGCAACGAGAACAAGGGAATACAAGGAGGAAAAGAGGAATACAAGGAGAACAAGGGGAACGAAGGTGAACACAAAGAATACAAGGTGAACAAGGGGATACAATGATAAAAAATTGAATAGAAAGAGAATAAGATGAATACAAGAACAACAAGGGGAATAAAAGGTGAATAAGGAGAATACAAGGAGAACAAGGGGAATAGAAAAGTAAAAGTTGCATAAAGGAGAACAAGGGAACTACATGGAGCGTAAAGGGGAATACAAGGAGGACAGACGATATAAGGAAAACAAGGGGAATCAAGATGAATAAAGAGAATACAAGGAGAACAAGGGAAATAGAAGAGAAAATGGGCATATAAGGACAAGGAGAACAAAGGGGATACAAGTCTAAGAAGTTGAATAGAAGGAGAACAAGGAGAATACAAGAACAAGGGGAATAAAAGATGAACAAGGAGAAAAGAAAAGTGAAAGTTGCATAAAGGAGAACAAGGGAATTACATGGAGAGCAAGGGGAATACAACGAGGACAAGAGGATATAAGGAAAACAAGAGGAATCAAGGTGAACAAACATAATACAAGCAGAACAAGAGGAATAGAAGAGAAAATGGACATACAAGGACAACAAGGAAAATAAAGGGCATACAAGGTTCAAAAGTTGAACAAAAGGGGAACAAGAGGAATACAAGAACAACAAGGGGAATAAAAGGTTAAGAAGGAGAACAAGTGGAAAAGAAAAGTAAAAGTTGCATAAAGGAGAACAAAGAAACTACCTGGAGAGCAAGGGGAATACAAGGAGAAGAAAGGGAATCAAGGTGAACAAAGAGAATACGAGGAGAACAAGGAGAATAAAAGGGTAAATGGGCATACAAGACCAGAAGAAAAATACAAGGAGAAGAAAGAGTATACAAGGCTCTGAAGTTGAATAGAAGGAGAACAAGAGGAATACAAGAACAACAAGGGGAATAAGAAGAGTTCAAAAAGAAAAAGGGGAATAGAAAAGTAAAAGCTGCATAAAGAAGAACAAGGGAGCTACGTGGAGAGCAAGGGGAATACAAGAAGGTCAGGAGGATACAAGGAGAACAAGGGGAATCGATGTGAACAAGGAGAATACAAGGAGAACAATGGGAATAAAAGAGAAAATGGGAATACAAGGGTAACAAGGAAAATACAAGTCGAACGAAGGGGATACAAGGCTATAAAGTTTAATAAAAGGAGAACAAGAGGAATACAAGAACAACAAGGAGAATAAAAGCGAACAAGGAGAATACAAGGAGAACATATAAGAGGAAAAGTGCATAAAGGAGAACAAGGGAACTACATGGAGGGAAATACAAGGAGAAGAAGGAGTATACAAAGAGAACGAGGAGAATACAGGAAGGACAAGAGGATACAAGGAAGGCAGGAGGGTACAAGGAGGACAAAGACCATAGAATGAGAACAAGAGGAATAGAAGGAGAAGAAAAGGAATAGGAAGAAGATAAGGCGAATTGAATGAAGACGAATACAAGAATGATAAATAGAATACATGGAAGATAAGGGAAATACAAGAAGGACAAGTAAATACACAGAGAATTGGCGAATATAAGGTGTACAGGAGAAATACAAGGATGACGAGGGGAATAGGAGGAAGACGAAGAATACAAGGAGAACAAGGGGAATATGAGGAACACGAGAATACAAGGAGAAGAAGGAGTTTACAATGAGAACAAGAGAAAAGAAAGGAATGTAAGAGGAATATAGAAGAACAGGGAGAATATAAGGAGAACAAGTGGAATATAAAGAGTGCAAGGGAAAGACGAGGATAACAAGGGGAATAAGAAATATACAAGGAGAACGAAGAAAGGGGGTTTCATTTTTATGTGAGGAACAATATACAAGTTTCCCCCATTTCTATTGAGGGGAAACACGTAGTTCTACGTGAAATCTTTCAGGAGTTTGAAAATGAAATTGCTGGCAGTAGGGCATTACCTGGAACACATTTGTTGAGAAGTCTGTTCATAGCTGTTGGTCCTTGAAGGACGTCGTCGTCAGTCGCTGGAATAGTATGGAAGCAGTGTAATATTTTATAGAAATCGAGAGTCAAAATGTAGACATCAAGTGCCGGAAAACTAGCCAAAGCTTCTGTGAACAAGTCGTTATCAGCGCGGTAGATGGATCAACGTCGAAAGAAAGGGAGGTTTGAATTAGGGGAGAGAAAAATTTATTTTGAAAGAGGGACAAATAGGACCATTTCTATACGGTCTCTTTCAGGCATTATTCTTCCTGTCTAAGAAAAAACCGCACAAATATCCTTAGCCAAGGCGATATTTTTCGGGCAATTTCGACCTCTATACGAGGTTGGGATCTCGTTTAATGCGGGGCCTAACTCGATGTTGAAATTGAGTTGTGAGGAAGAGCGTCTGGGGCTTGATAGAGCATAACTAGCTATCTCAACTTAATTATAATTATTCTTTACATATTGTACAGGGACATCATTTTATTTTTTCTTCAATTTTTATTGTACTTGAGTTTTTTAATGTACTTCACTCCCACCCCTTCTACTAGTAAACTTCCAACCGTTCTCCATACAGAACTGAGGCCGCGTATGCAGTACTGAGTTAGTGAGTATAGTACGTTCCAGAAATATGTTCGTGTTTTCCAGTAACGAAAGCGCTTTCAATATTGAATCATATTTTCACACAGGTACTGTCGTCCGTTTGCCTACGTCGCATCCCAATTTCCCCCATCTGCTTCTGTTCGCCCCTCTGTAAAGTCTAGTAGCTGGGGTGTCTTAACTCTTTTCTGAAAACATTAATTTCTGTTAGGAGTTGGACATCTATATAATATTATACAACTGTTTAAAATAACTTAAATAGAAGGGCCTCGTTAAGTAATTAACTGTCATGTGATTACCCCTCCCCCTTTCTACGACCCTGCGACAAAACCACTTGGACGGACAGTAGATAGCATGTCTGAGTAATTTTATCTTTTCGGATCGGGCAGAAGTAAAGACTGAATTTTCAGTACGTAAGGTACTCTTTTATAGAGTAGGTACAGAATTATTTCAACATGAGTTACTCGTACGAAGGGCGAAACTGGTAATTGGAATTAGGTAAAATAGTCTATAGTGCGATAATATGCACAAAAGAACTGAAGCCTGTATCGAAATGAAGGTCCACCATTTTCAAAAATGTGTTTAAATATCCATATTATGATTATTTTTCAATTTCACTTCATTCTCTATATTGTACGCTAATGTGCTGTAACACTACAATATGCACTGCATAAGCCTAATGAATACGTCCGAATGGACAGCTCAGTTCGTGAGTAAAAACACTAAGTGTTAATACTGTACTGTATTTTGATTAAACAAAAACCTAATGAAAATTATCAAACTCAAAATTGCGATATTTCCTAGTTTAAATAAATGAACTACTTTTCTTCCCTCCTATACCTAGTAAAGTAATTTGTATTTTACGCCAGCATCATCGAACTCCAGTCGTAGGAGGAGGAGCAAGCGGTGTTTCCGGTTCTAGACCTTTAATCCAGAGATATAGCCAGGTTAATATTAAAAATGTTAGTAAAAATAAAATGATGTCTCTGTATTTAGACTGAATTGAATGACATTAGCTCATAAATTAAGTTATTACTTTTTCTTGTAAGTTTTATCTCAGTTTAAATAAACATGTACTAGTCGTTAAAACTTAACTGAAGAATATTGCTGGAGAATCTTCAGTGTATTGCAAATATTCATACTTTAAATATGTATGTCACTATTGTATTGATTAAGCCTGGTTGAGTGGAAGAGAAGGCCTTATGACCTTAACTCTGCGAGGGAAAATAATACATTCTATTCCATTCTAAAATGTATAGCTAAGATCATATTTTTAGATACTTTGCAGCCCCTTCTGTGGCTATGGTGCTAGTGAACGGGCTTTCCATCGAGGTGGCTCGGGTTCGATGGAGTTCATTGTGGAAAACAGACTTTGCAGGGAGGTTTCTCAGAATACCGTGACGGTTCCAATTTCTGATTTTTTATGTGAAGAATTCGGTGATAACCATTTCAAAGGCTTCCAAGTTTTGGAAATTTCTTCCTCGCAGGAGTAAGTACGCTATAGATCCAAACAGAACGTAAACTGAAGATGCAAGATCAGGGCTACATGCCGTGTGGTAGCAGTTAGATTCTTTCCAATTCCTGGATTTTTTTCCATGGTTGTTCGAGCGGTATGAGTCTCGCATTGTCTTGTTGCAAGAGAATTTTATTTGATTAAGGGCCTGTACTACGATCGCCTGTTAAAGCTCCAGATTCGTATACTCCAGTTTAGCAATCTGGAAGTTAAATATTTTGTTCTGTACTACCAGCGGATTTTAACTGCAGGATTGTTATCCGGAAGAAATAGTAACATTTTTATTACGTTGGCAATGAAGTTACTGAAAATGTAGTGAAATTTATTGCGTTGGTATACCTTTCCCCGCGTATTTCATGTTTATGTTCCGTGTTTTTATGGTACCATTTATTTTGAGGTTTTATTGTAAGCATTATTGTTATTATTTATTATAATACTGAAGCTCCAGCCAAGAAAATAACAGAGTGAAGAACAGAAAATTACACATACTGTATGAAGAAACTTTACATGGAAGCAAAAGGTAAGATTTTAAAGGTTATGTTTCTTTTCGAATAGTAATAATTCCTACAATATGATAGTATTTTGGTTTTAATTAGTAGGCCTAAAGAGGACGGGTGCGGGTTCCAGCAAAAGTGCGTTTTTCTCCATAATCATTGTTTTATTCATGTGTAACTGCACAAGAAGTGTAGGTGGCAATTATTTTTGTATTGTAATTAATATTAAGTGTGCTTTCAGTTTGTTGTATAGCCTACATTATTAGTGAATAGGGCCTATTTCGGTAATTTTTTTTAGAAATAGTGTACTCACGGCTTCAAATCATGGATCGAAGGCATAGTAACTCGTTTAAAAAGAAAAGTTCACTGATACTGATAATAATGAATGATGTCTTTGGCCTGGGATTTCTAACCAACATTAGTACAGCAAGGTACACTGTTCCTAGCAAATTACCAATATTTCAGTACGTTAGGCCTACGAATTTTACTGTTAGTAAATGGGCGGATATTTTGTGTTAGGCCTATAATACCATTCGATCACAGATAGGGCCTAACATTATTCTTTAAAAGAACAGCATGGGGTGGAGAGACGTTTCCACTAAAATGCAATATCTGTTGCTGCTACCATTTCGACTATAATCACTCGCTGTAATGCACATTCAACACCTCGTAAAATAACACAGAAACAGAAGATATTAAGTTTTTTCCAAAGTTTCTATGTACAGTATAGTCATATGTTTGATATTGTACTGACAATCGTCCATTAAAAGCTCTTGCTTATTTAGGTATAGAAACTTAGATAAGGGAAAAAGAGAATTACAGTAGATCTTCTAATGTTGTAGGTTGCATACGGAATTAACCTAGTTTTACTTCCTTTTTAGTAATATAGAATGAAGCATGGGAAGAATATAGTAACATCAGCACAAATACAAGGACCTGAAAGCAGCTGAGAAGCAAATTTGAATTCTTGGAAAAGAACACAAAGAAAATTGCTGCTGCAGAGAGACAATGCAGGCTACAAACAATTGGAGCCCCTCCAACTGAAGCAAAACCAAATCCAAACTTAGCCAAGGTAAGTGATTTAATTCTCCTATCAGTTGAGTGATTTCTCAGTGATTTTTATTCATATTCAATGCATAAGTTCACTTATATGTTAATTTATACAATTATTACATAATAAGCAGAGGAAATTGTATAACACAAGTTTGAATTCTTTTTATTTATTTATTTATTCATTCACTCATTTATTTATTTACTTACTTTTGTTACAGCCGAAGTAGTAACTAAACCAAGTTCCACTGATACCAGTGCAGCTAATAACACGAATGAGGTTAGTGTGTAAGGAATTAAGAGTCAGAAGAAGAAATGATGAGCTTTAGAGATAAAAAAAAATATTAGATTCTTTAAAATTGTTATACAAATTTAATTTAATGTTGGTATTACATTATAATACTATTATTTCTTTTTTATTTACAGTACAATTCAGGTTCACAGTGCAATTCTTTAGTTTTTGAAGTGAAACTGGACATCCCAACAATATCTCCAGGTAATTTGATTTATACTACAAAACGTTCTTTCACATTCTACGTATGATCCTTACTTTTACAATCTGAAATAGCTGTAACATGTAAACACATTTTCAGCCAACATGTTGAAAATAAAACTAACACACATACTATATGAAATCTGCAGCAAGCAGTAGATAAATTAGATGCAAAAGTTAAAAAGAAAAATGTTAAAATATAAATTGTACATAATGATGAAATGGTCACAAGAAATGGATGTCATAAAAACTAAACATCATTGTATTATAATATTATGTGGGATTTGAGTGGGAATTTGAAATTTATAAATATAGGCCTAAAAATAGAAAGTACACTAAACTGAAGAATTTATTTTGAGATTTCTCTGTAATGGGTTTGTAATTAGATTAGGCCACATTATGTTAAGTTGTATTTCAATTTTACTGTGAGGATTCTCACTTTGAAACTTGTGAATGATTTCTTGTGTACAGAAAAACTGAAAAATATCTTTTCATAAGGTAAAACAGAAACTGACTACACTCTATTTACAATAGAACTATTTGCTTGGTTTTCTCTCTCTCTTTTTTATTGCAGCTTCACTTTCTTATTGTTAAAAATGAGTTTGGATTAATAGCACGTTAGAAAATACAATACTGTTACAGCTGCTGACTTTGAAGTGTCCACACATTTATGATAAAACATCATCTTTCTCCAGAATTAAATATCTTAAGAATTAATTCCACTCTTAAAATATTACAGAGTCAGCTGGTGCAGCAGATGAAGGTCTTCCACTGTACGGGTATTTACACAGTGTAATGAAAGTAAGTTTTAAGTGAAATTACTGGTTTATTCAGTGTAGGTAGTGTAGGCTAAACTCAGAAAGATCTGAATATAAGCATATATCCCTCTCTTAAATATTTCAGCTGATAATGGGATAATAGCTGATCGAGTTACACCCCAAGGATGCTTAAAAAAAAAAAAGAAAGAAAAAGCAAGCCTCTGAGGAATGTATTAGCCACATTGAAAAATCTTTCTCCATCTGTGAACTGTAAGTTTAATGTTGACTTAATTTTACTTGAGATGTTAGAAATTCATGAACTTCAGTACTATTACAGTGATTTCCTTAAAAAATACATTAGTTGAAAGTTGGATGCTAACATTATAACATAGAATGATTTGAAATAAAAGTAAGTCATATCCTCATGTTTGCAAAGAGATGGGGTTTGGAATATCAAAAGTAAGATTTGGAGTTTTTACATTACTTTTTCCTCCTCTTTAATGGGTGGTCTATCTACAAAGACATCTTCAATTAGTGGCAGAAAGTAAATGCTACAATGATCACCTATTCTTTATGTTTTAACAAAAAATATGTTTAATTTTGTTGCCCAATTTGTTTGACCTGGATGACTGGGAGATTACTTCTTCTCACCCTTCTAATGGAGTGATAATCTCTTGCAGCTGTTCTTGATCCCTGTGGTCTCTGGCCTCTGCTTTATCTGCTAGTCTTCAGGATTAGGTTCGAGTCAGGTGATAATTATTAGCTAATCTAAGGTTTCTGGTTGGGTTCGGGTCTGGTTCAGATCAGGCCGAGATGGGCCGGGCCTAAGAATTATGGCCCGTGCAGATGTCTAACAAATGGGGCTTATAGCTGAAGTTGGCTCTGCCACAGTTTTCCAAGTTTTGTGTATTTGCATATGTATTTGTGTTGTGTTTAATTACAGTTACTATGTACTCTTATGTATTAGCCTGTATATTATTAATTTGTAAATATGACATGTACCATAGCATATATAATGAGACAGTGGATGTAATAAATGATTATGCTTATTGTGTCTCCTGAAAAATGTCGTGTTTTGTTCACACAAAATAAATAAATTTTTAATTTAATTGCAGCTATAGTGCATCTCTCTTGTTTTAAGTACACATTCACAGAGTACCTGAATACAATTGAAGCGTCAGCTGGAACAACGTTGTAAGTTACAAAATTTTCATTCGGTGTGTTTCCATGTAATAATGTTGTATGTCATGTTACCTTGCTATACTCCTTGGCTTGCAACTGTCCATCAATGCAGTACGTGAAATTTGTCCACTCAAAAGTTTGCTACCCTCATAAGAACAAAGTTGTACGCATATACACATTTTTGCAGCTCCTGTAAATTTGACCAAATATAACTTATAACGTTGTTCCAGGCGACGCTTCAATTAAGTGCCTCTTGAAAAATGTTGTTTTACCATATTTTGCTTATGTAAAATAAATTTGAATTGCAGACACAGTGTATTTTTATTGTTTTAAATAGCCTACAGTGTACCTGGTCATAATTTTTAAAATGTATTTATCAAATCTTTGTGTTTGAATCATCTTAGCCTGTTAAGACATCACTGTGAGGGATCCAAGCAATAAAATATATATAAAAAGTAACGATATGAATATGTTTGCATACATGAATCACTAGGCCTAGCGTGAATGAAACAGCTCCCTTGCAAACATAAATGCCAATTCCAAAACTTTCAGGAAATGAAGAAAAACTGTCATGTCTAAAATTCAATAAACTGTTACAGTTTGTTAAATAATAATACTGTATATAGCAAGCATATCTTAAGTCTGATTAGTGAAATATGTTAGGTCTACTCCTACTGGTGAGCGATATATGCAAGGAAGGAGAAGGGAACTTGCCACCCTACCACATTATCTCCTGACAGTTGTCTCATGAGTGATGCCTTATTGGTATTCCAATCTATCTTCGGAGAGTTGACTAAACAACTAGCAGACACAAAATGAAACAGTTATAGGAAAACTTTAATCAAGACCTATAATATATACATAAAACCTGTATTAAAATACTATTCAGAAGTATTCGCAACAGCATCAAAAAGAGACAGAATCCCTTGGGGGGGGGGGGGGGAAATAAGCCTTGCACTTAATTACTGGAGCAAATAAAACTACTCCCAATGAAGCATTGAAAGTCATCACTTCAATTAAACCAAGCAGTAAGTGCAGCACTAGCTCGATTGACAACAGTTCCTGCTGTAACTTTGTGGACCCCACAAAAATCTCCTACTGTTGTCAATGTTCTCCCAGTGGCATAGAATCTCAATACCAGTAGTAGTTGGTCCATTGGAGGTAAGGCATTATTTCTGGAAAAATGTATAAACAATGAGATTTGGTTACAACTTTACCTGTAAATCTTTACAATAGCGTTACCAAAAGAAGGCAAGGACTCCCTACAGGATAGCCTGGAAGAGAGAGATTTGGATGTAGTTTTGACATTTTTTTTTAGACAATTGTAAATATATGCAAATCATACTAACCTGTCACTAACTCGATCTTACGAAAACTTGTCCTTTCCCTTTAATTAGTAAGGTAACACAGTAATGAAATGAATGTGTTGCCCTTCCCTGCCGCCTACCCTTCTATCTCGATAGAGCGATCCCGTCTACCCGTACCTCTCCACCGCACTCCACTTTCACAGCAACTTTCCACCTTTATTTGGGAAATTGGTGTCGGCACTCAATTTTTCTTTCGTTTATGGTACATATGACTTGACTAGAAGCCAAATATGTGAATACATTTGTATCTTAAAGTGGTAACGCAATTGTGAAGAAATGGTAGTTTACCATATAAAGGATTTTGATATATTATATACTGTTATTATTTTTTATATAAAAGTATTTTGAAACTGTTATTATTGTAGGTTGCCCTATATTATTATACCAATCACCTTCATACCTTGTAAGGGCAACAGAACACCTGCATGAAGCAACATTCTAACCTCACTTCTACTGTATTACAGGTTACTGTACTTCAAAGTAATTATTATAGTGCTATTATATACAAAATATTGATGTAATACCTACCGAAATAGTGTAGCTTATTATTAACTGTGTACTTACGAGCTGTGTCTTGTTTCAGTTGATAATTGATTTCATGTAGTAGGTTTCGTTATTCGAAACTGTCTAAAAAATTTCTCGTCATCCCATTCTTCAAAATTATTTGGACGCAGCCTAATTCGTTTTGCTGTTCTGATATAACGAAGCATCTGCTCCAGAACTTATCATCAGAATCAGTATCAACATTAAATTGATCCTTCAAATCACCAGCTGTACGACGTGCAGCCATCTTGATTTCAACACCGAGTTCCAACCTCCGGATAACGCCAATCTGCTACTCTGCCTCCCGGATTGCTAATCTGGAAGTGTAGCCTCCAGATTGCACATAACCAAAAGTCGTAGTACGCAATTACAACCCAACTTCCGGATAAATATGCCATCTGCCGGATAAGTTTAAACTAGAACTTTATCCGAGAGTCGTAGTACAGGCCCTAAGTGTTGCCGGGTCTCTCTCTCTCAAAACTTCATAAACTCGTTCTAGGTGTTGAGAATAAAGATATATAGGGTATTTCAAAAGTCAGTTAAACATTAAACCGCTATAAATATTATAATATTTGAGATAGGGGAAAAAAACAAAAACATCACAGGGTTGGGCAAACAACGGGGTTTACAAAACATTGGGAAGATGTCCGCCGTTCTCTTGTTCAACGTACAGCATTCTGTCTGCAACACCATGGACAGCATTTTGCACATCATCTCTTGGAATATTGGCAATTTCTTGTGAGATGGCATCTTTCAGTTGCAGTAGAGTTGTTGGATGTGTCAGGAAAACTCGTTCTTTAAGGTAACCCCACAACCAAAAGTCGGCCGGATTGAAATCTGGAGATCGAGGAGGCCATATTGTTGGGAAGTGCCTATTTAAATATAAACATATAGGGTTGCCATTTGAAATTCCAAAGTGAGGGAGACTGGGGGCGTGGGTGAAGTCTAAAATGAATTAAGCCTGGTTTCAGACTTCCCCCCTCAGTATCTAAATTGACGTGTTTTTTGTTTAAATTGAATTCAATTTAAATAATTAATTATTTAGACTGGGAAGTTTTGAAATGAAAGTCCTTTATATACAAATGCACTACAAAACACTAAACTACACTATCAACCTATATAATACACCCTTTTTACATATTAGGTGTTTCAGACACTACAATAATTATTTCTGTCAAGATGTAACAACCACATTTCTATACTTCAGTTCAAAACAATTTTCAAGCAAGTCTGACAAAAGCAACTCAAGGAATAGTACCATCTCCTGCTATCCAGTGAATAAAACGAAAAGTTATTGGAGATAGGGCTGCCACACTATCGAAGAATGAAATTATATAAAACAAACAACCGAAATCTGATTGAGAATGCGGTAAATTTGAAACAAATGAGACTGGAAAATGAAATGGGCTAACAGAGTTTTAAAAATGGCATCATTAAATGTCGTACCATTGAATTAGGACTTAAATTTATTTGAAATATATTCTCTAGAGTCGAAAGATTATTTTAAGCGAAAAAAAAAATGTGAAATTTAGTCAAATTTCAGTACCCTCTTCCCTTAAAAATTGATAGGCCTACTTCAGCCGTTTGATTATTCAAGAACCGTACCACATAGGCCCTCTACATAATTCGTGCTCATCAATAACGTAGCTTTGCTTTAGTCTCCTGTAAAATTGAAAAACAGAAACACGTAGTGATAAATAGTGAAAACTGTTGTCGAATTTGAGCAGGGGTGTTAATGTTTCTTTTTTTATCACAGCACGGCAGGATTGCCAACTGAAATCGGCTGACGGAATTAATCATGTTTTTGAGTTTCAATATTTAATGAGCTAGCTGATGGGAACCCGCGCTGATGCATCAGTCGGAGCTCTGCTTTCGAATGGGAGAACTACACAAATCAATGCATTTGTTACTGTACAGCGTGGAATAGATTTCGTTTCCCGTGCACAGATATCTTGTCAAAAACACAATATAGGTCTTAGCTATTGTATAGCTGACAGCGTTAGGAAATAAACCAGTAAAAAGTTCAGTCAGTTAAGAGTTGTACAGCTTTTGCCAATAACCTGTATTTGGATATTATTTAACCTGACATTGCAAGCTCGCTGTAAGATTTGGGTATTTAAGGGAAAGGAGAAGGAAAGGAAGAGAAAGATAGGAGGAAGGGAAAAAGATAAAATAAAATGAATATATGAACGAATGAGCGAGCGAAGAAGCCCACAAAGACACAAAGAAATACACAAACAAACAAAAATAAACAATTAAATAAATAATTAAATCAGGAAGTAAATAAACAATTGAATAAATAAGAAAATAAATCAGCAGCGACTACATTGGAAGAATATATTTACAGGAGCTCACTTTTTCAAGTTAGTAATCTCCAAATCGACTCCTATTTGGTGTCAATTTTATAATTATTTTGTTTTCGACATGCATACATTTTTATTTTCTGGAACTGCGTTTCGGTCCAACTAAAAACCACTGTAAATAAATAAATCTATACTAATAATAAATCTGTAGCCGAAATTTTTCTGGTAATTTTCGATTTTCCAAAAATAATTGGTCCTAACATATATCATTAACCACCCTGAAACCGAAAATCGCTTTTTTGAAATTTTTGTTTGTATGTCTGTCTGTATGTTTGTTACCTTTTCACGCGATAATGGCTGAACGGATGTCGATGAAAATTGGAATATAAATTAAGTTCGCTGTAACTTAGATTTTAGGCTATATGACATTCAAAATACATTATTTAAAAGGGGGTTATAAGGGGGCCTGAATTAAATAAACCGAAATATCTCGCTTATTATTGCTTTTTGTGAAAAATGTTACATAACAAAAGTTTCTTTAAAAATAATTTTCGATAAGTTTTATCCCTTGAAAAATTTTGATAGGACTGATATTTAATGAGATAAATGAGTTTTAAAATTAAAAAAACTGCGATCTAAGGCGGTGTAATGAATTAAAAAACAAATGACTTCGTCTATAAGGGGCCTTAGACAGCAACAATCGAAAGCTTTGAAAGATAGCCTACAGATAATGTTTCTGCGTTTCTATGAAGTAATATCGGAAGCTAAATTAACCGATTTGTATAATTAATTATTAATTCACCATTGTAAAGCATAGTTTCTCTAGATGGACATAATGCTATAATGTTATTACAGTAACTTCTGAGTGAATCGAGGACAGGTAAGATTAAAATAGATTCTTATGCACAGAAAACTTGGTAGGCTATTCTGTACATTCGTTTCCTGTTTTTCCTAAACTAATTTTTATGACCAAATGAGTGGTCTCTGGATCAAAATGATCGCATTTTAATTTTTTAATTCAATTTAAATTAAGTAACATAATAAACGATTTATCCTTCTATCAAACACGAATGTTCCCTGGATCAAATGTCCTATTTTAATTATATAATTACTTTATATTTATTTCTAACGGGTGCAGCGGAGCGCACGGGTACGGCTAGTAAATAAATAAATAAATAAATAATCCAATAAATAATGAATAAGTAGGCCTACATAATTAAAAAATAAGTATTTAATTAGATATGTACATAAATAGGTAAATAAATAAATAATGAATTTAAGAAATATAAAATAATAAAATAAATAAGTAAATGAATGAATGAATAAATAAATAAATAATCAAGTAAATAATGAATAAGTAATCCTACATAAATAAAAAATAAATATTTATTTAGAGACATACATACATAGATATATAAGTAAATAGATAAATAAATAAATAATGAATTGATGAATTAAATAAATAAAAATAATATAATAAAATAATATTAAATAAATAAGTAAATAAATAATCAAATAAATAATGAATAAGTAGCCCTACATAATAAAAAAAATAAATATTTAATTAGATGCATACATACATAGATATATAAATAAATAGGTAAATAAATAAATAAATAGTGAATTAAAGAAATAAAAAAATAATATAATAAAATAATATAAAATAAATAAATAAATGAAGTCGACCTCTGTGGCATAGTTGGTATAGCGCTGGTCTTCTATGCTCGAGGTTGCGGGTTCGATTCCGGCCCAGGTCGATGGCATTTAAGTGTGTTTGAATGCGACAGGCTCATGTAAGTAGATTTACTGGCATGTAAAAAAACTTCTGCGGGACAAAATTCCGGAACACCGGCGACGCTGATATAGCCTAACCTCTGCTATTGCGAGCGTCGTTAAATAAATCATAATATTTTACTAAATGAATGAATAAGTAAATAAATAAATAAATAAATAAATAAATAAATAAATAAATAAATAAATAAATAAATAAATAAATAAGTAAATAAGTAATAAATAAATAAATAAAAATAAATAAATACGTAAATAAATAAATAAGTAGGTAAATAAGTAAGTAAATAAATAAATAAGTAAATAAATAAATAAATAGGTAAATAAGTAAATAAATAAATAAATAAATAAATAAATAAATAAGTAAATAAATAAATAAATAAGTAGGTAAATAAGTAAGTAAGTAAATAAATAAATAAGTAAATAAATAAATAACCTTTGATTGAGGTTCTGGCTGATATGTTAAAAGCATTGAAAAACATGCAGTTCACAAAATGAGTGGCCCCGTCTACGAAACGAACTGTGGAAAAAGCCGTTGAACCTGGGATAATATTACAACGCATGCGAGTACTGGCGGGTAAAAAATTGTTAACAACACTTTCCTGTGCGTGACAACGATTACAGACGATAAGTTTTTTATTTACACCAGTGAGGAATTTTGTCTGCTAAAGCAAAGGGGAGACAAAGCGTCGAAGTTTTTGTTACAATATTGTGTTAAAAGTGGAATGACTTCTCTGTAGTGTAAACAGTAGCATTGCAGCTACAAATTCAGTGCTTCCGGACTCCATTTTATGTAGGCAGAGTCACTTTCTACTACTTCTACTCTATGATTTGTGAAATAAGTAATGGCTTTATGAAAGCAAACAATTGAAGGAAATATAAACTACTTAAAAGTGAATAGAGATATTGGAATTATAAAAATGCATATAAATTTGTTATTTATAGTTAAATACAATAAAGTCCACACCTGTGGAGTAACGGTCAGAGTGTCTGGGCACTAAACCAGGTGGCCCGGTTTCGAATCCCAGTCGAGGCAAGTTACCTGGTTGAGGTTTTTTCCGGGGTTTTCCCTCAAACCAATGCGAGCAAATGCTGGGTAACTTTCGGTGCTGGACCCCGGATTCATTTCACCGGCATTGTCACCTTCATTCATTCATTCATTCATTCATTCATTCATTCATTCATTCATTCATTCATTCATTCATTCATTCATTCATTCATTCATTCATTCATCCATTCATTCATTCATCCATTCATTCATTCATTCATTCATTCATTCATTCATTCATTCATTCATTCATTCATTCATTTACTTTATTCCATAAATATTACATGAGCAATGAAGCTTTAAGATGTGGAACAAGTCAAATTTTTTACA
Organism: Periplaneta americana; assembly: GCF_040183065.1. NCBI lineage: Eukaryota > Metazoa > Arthropoda > Insecta > Blattodea > Blattidae > Periplaneta > Periplaneta americana. The sequence goes on along the minus strand of NC_091117.1, from coordinate 13,785,201 downwards.
ATATTACAATTACAATTTTTACAAATTTTTGTAGTTTTACAATTTAGTAATTTTCTACAATTTTTACAATTTTGTGCAATTTTTTACAATATTTTGGCGAGATGTAGTGAGATGAGGTGAGGTCCGAGGATTCGCCAAAATATTACCCGGCATTTGCCTTTTGGCTGGGGAAAACCTCGGAAAAACCCAACCAGGTAATCAAATCAAAAGGGGGTAATCAAATCAAAGGGGTTGATGCCAAGGACTTCATAGACTCCCTTTCATTCAGACGCAAAATAACCTAGATGTTGATACAGCGTCGTAAAATAACCCAATAAAATAAAAATAAATACAATAAAATTATGGAGTGCATTTCAAAGATACCACAAAAAAAGTTACAGGAGGTATATGAAATCAATTGAATTACGTGAAACATTTTCATTCTTATAATAATATTAAATTGGGCTAACCGTCTATACTTATCTATACTAGATAAGTATAGACGGTTAGCCCAATTTAATATTATTATATTACAACTTGCTTATCGGAGAATCATACAAAATGAAAATTTTCATTCTTGTTATCAAATTATCAACTGTTTCCAGAACATGAGAGGGATTATGATAGAAGGAAGATGAATAAAGTGGATAAGATTTGCTTATGGTAGGCCAAAGCCGTTTTTAGCAGAAGAGGAAGCGATACTAAGAGATATGCTACTGGAGTTAAATGATAGCTGTCAGCAATATGGGATGAAGATAAATGCAAACAAGACGAATATCATGGTTATTGGAAGAAAAATAAAGAAGGTAAACGTTCGAATTCGAAAGGCGCAGTAGAACAAATACTTGGGGTGTACTATCAGCAGTAACATGAGCTGCTGCCAGGAAGTCAAAAGGAGGATAGCAATGGCAAAGAAAACTTTTAATAGGGAAAGGAGCATCTTCTGCGGATCTCTGGAAAAAGAACTAAGGCAAAGAGTAGTGTGTAGAGCGCGGTATTTTATGGAGCAGAAAAGTAAGTGAATAAATGAGTAATTGAGTAAATAAATAAATAAATATATATATATACTGTATATATATAATTTTTTTCACATGTAAAATGAATAGTTTATTAATAGTATTACTCTTTACAATTATTAGATACATGAAAATAAATTGCCTATACATTCCACGATAATGTATTTTAGCAGCACCAATAGTAATATTACATTAAAAAACATTCTTACATTAAAAACTGTTACATTTACATTTAAAGATACATTAAGAAACTAATACAGGCTATACATAAAACAGAAATACAAATTAATGAAACGTAAGCAAAGGCTCGTAATTAAATAAGTAAATAAATACAATAAATAAATAGTAAATGAATAAATAAACAAGTGGGTAAGTTAATAAGTAAATAAATAACGAAATAAATAAATAAACAGGTAAATAAATTGATAAATAAATAAGAAAATAAATGAATAAATAAATAGATAAATACATAAATAAATAAGTAAATAAATGAATGAATAAATAAATAAGTAGATGGGTAAATAAATAATCGACTAAATAAATAAATAATAAATGAATAAAGTAATTAGTAAGTCAATAAGTAAACAAATAAGTGTGTAAGTAAAAAATAAATAAATAAATACATAAATAAATAAATAAATAAATAAGTAAATAAACAGATAAATAAATAGATAAAAACATAAATAAATAAGTAAATAAATGAATAAATAAATAGATAAAAACATAAATAAATAAGTAAATAAATGAATGAATAAATAAGTAGGTGGGTAAATAAATAATCGACTAAATAAATAAACAATAAATGAATAAATTAATTAGTAAGTCAATAAGTAAAGAAGTAAGTGTATAAGTAAAAAATAAATAAACAAATAAATAAATAAATAAGTAAATAAATAAATAAACAGATACATAAATAGATAAATACATAAATATCTAAGTAAATAAATGAATAAATAAATAAATACATAAATAAATAATAAATCTAAGAATAAATAAATAAATACCTAAATAAATAAGTAAATAAATAAATAAATGAATAAGTAAAGAAATAAGTAGGTGGGTAAATAAATCGACTAAATAAATAAATAAATAATAAATGAATAAAGTAATTAGTAAGTCAATAAGTAAACAAATAAGTGTATAAGTAAAAAATAAATAAATAAATAAACAAATAAGTGTATAAGTAAAAAATAAATAAATAAACAGATAAATAAATAGATAAATACATAAATAAATAAGTAAATAAATGAATAACTAAATAAATACATAAATAAATAAGTAAATAAATGATTGAATAAATAAATAATCGACTAAATAAATAAATAATAAATGAATAAATTAATTAGTAAATCAATAAGTAAACAAATAAGTGTATAAGTAAAAAATAAATAAATAAATAAACACATAAATAAATAGATAATTCATAAATAAATAAGTAAATAAATGAATAAATAAATACATAAATAAATAAGTAAATAAATAAATGAATAAATAAATAAATAAATAAATAAGTAGGTGTGTAAATAAATAATCGACTAAATAAATAAATAATAAATGAATAAAGTAATTAGTAAGTCAATAAGTAAACAAATAAGTGTGTAAGTAATAAATAAATAAATAAATAAATAAATAAATAAATAAACAAATAAGTAAACAAATAAGTGTATGAGTAAAAATAAATAAATAAATAAACCAATAAATAAATAGATAAATGCAGAAATAAATAAGTAAATAAATAAATAAATAAATAAATAAATAAATAAATAAATAAGTAGGTGGGTAAATAAATAATTGACTAAATAAATAAATAATAAATGAATGAAGTAATTAGTAAGTGAATAAGTAAACAAATAAATGTAAAAGTAAAAAAATATAAATAAATAAATAAGTAAATAAATAAATACATAAATAAATAAATAAGTAAATAAATGAATAAAAAAATAAAGTAGGTGGTTAGGAAAGTATATAAGTAAAGAAATGAGTAAAAAATAAATAAGTAGGTAGGTAATTAAGTAAAAAAATAACTAGGTAAATAAGTAAATACATACATAAATAAATAAATAGTAAATGAATAAATAAATAAGTGGTTAAGTCAATGAGTAAATAAGTAACTAAATAAATAAGTACATAAACAAGAAATAAATAAATGAACAAATAAATTAGTAAATAAGTAAATACATAATATGTATAATATGTAATATATATTATATAAGTAGGTGGGTAAATAAATAAGCGACTAAATAAATAATAAATCAATAAATTAAGTGGTAAATAAATAAGTGAATAAATAAATAAATAAACAAAATAACAAATAAAGAAAGAAACAAGCAAACCAAACAAATAAAAAAGGAAATATATAAAGCTATCAATCAATCAATCAATCAATCAATCAATCAATCAATCAATCAAGATTTTCTACAAGGTTCTTGTCATGTGATAGTAATTAAGGTACATCCAATTTCGGCTTTTCTCCTTCAAAATTCTCTTAAGTTCCTCCGATTTCCCCTTCTTTCATTGAGCCATTCCACAGTGTCCGTTTCAGTGCATTATCTAATTATTGGATAGGGTGTACTCATCCTGCCTGTGATGGTATTTATTTAATACTTAAATCCATCCTTACTTGACCTAAAAATTACAAACTGAGAATAAAGATCTTTCATGCATGAAATCCCGTCACATTTTTTATGTCTGTTCATATTTTAATATGAAGTGATATACAAAACTTCTGAAATGATGTAATAGGCCTATTTTGTCTATTGCGATTGGAGAAAAGCTTTCAATTTCCCGTCATTTCTTTCCTGCAATTTACAGCCATCTTTGCGGGAAATGTTGGCCTATTCAGATTTTACATACTTGACTGTATCCTATCCTATGTCCCTTAAAATTATCGTCTTTAACCTTAACCATGGGAACCAGGACTTCAGCACTGGAATTGTGCAGTTAATTTTTAAAAAATCTTACGTCGTACCTCAGTAAAAATATCGATTTTTGTGATGGAAGGAACACGCGCTTGTACTCCTGTTTAATTTGATATTGCTATTGATTCTCGACATCGTTCAAAAGCGGAACATATTCAATTATTCGGTTCACATTATTGCGTTCAGTTTAGAATGTTATTAATGACGAAGATGGTTCCCTTGTGCCCATTTTGCTCCTCTGTAGTATATGGCGTGTGCCTGCGACATGCCTTCTTGCTGGACTTTCCCACGCTGAATTTAAGGGACAATTACGCCTTCTTTGTTTTTAAGTTTCCATGGTAACTTATGACATTGCATTACAAATAAGCTTGATGGCTTGGGAGATGGAGGAAAATGACGGTGGTCCTGCTAACAAAATGGTCGCTCGCACGCACGAACGCACGTGCGTTCACAATGCGTACTTAGTTGGAAGGGATGTTATATTTTGAAGAAGTGCACAATTTTAAATGCAGTTTTTTTAAGTTATCTGATTGTATTTTTAAAAGAATATAGGCCTAATGTTTCAAATCAAATATCAGTATGTAATATTTACAAATATAAAAAAATTGCAATGAAAATAAAAGTCAAAATCACTGATTTCATACCCATTAACGCAAGGGTCTGACAAGTTGTCCTCTTCCTCCGCTATTCTGTATATTAGCGTGCATATATGAATGCCAGGATAGATAAATGGCGAAACCAATGTCCAAATAGAGGATACATTCCCAGTAACAGACACACTAAAATAGATACAATCCTATTTGCAGATGACTGTGTCACATTAAAAACTACAGAGAATGATCTTAGGGTATCGATATATACAGGGCTATTCAAAAAGAAGGAGCAGATTTCAAATATTTATTTCTTCCAAACTACAAAAGATAGAAACACAATTCCAACGTTCCTGGACAGACAAAAGTTTAAATTTTGAACAGTCTGGGTAGAAGTTCCAATCACGGCCGCATTGGCGCTGTTGCTTGTCATGCGCGACCGCATTGGCGCTGTTGATTGTAGTAAAATGGCGACACAACAGGAAAAATCATTTCGTGTGCTGCAATTAGCAAAACCAGAGTCCATTATTGAAGTTCAATGTGCTTTTCGCCGTCAGTTTAATAAACAGCCGCCTCGCCATAAGCAGATTTACCAGCGGCATCGAAAATTCGTAGAAGATGGTTGCATCTGCAAACAGAAAAGCACGGGACGTCCACGCACATCGAATGAAAATGTCGAGCGTATTCGTACAGTTTACGAAAGGAGCCCAAAAATTCCACAACACGAGCAAGCAGAGAACTGAACATTCCTCAACCAATAGTATGGCGAGTTCTGAAACATCGTCTGTACATGAAGCCGTACAAACTGCAGCTATTGCAAGCATTGCATCCTGACGACCACAACAATGACACCATTCCAGGACGTTGGATTGGAAGAGGAGGAGGAGAAGATCAACTTCATCGCCGGTGGCCTCCCAGGTCTCCAGACCTCACTCCTTATGATTTTTATCTGTGGGGTTACGTAAAAGACAGTGTTTTTATCCCCCCTATGCCTGAAATTGGCCTTAACACTGCAATCAACAGCGCCAATGCGGCCGCGCATGACAAGCAACAGCGCCAATGTGGCCGTGTTTTGAACTTCTACCGGGACTGTTCAAAATTTAAACTTTCGTCTGTCCAGGAACGTTGGAATTGTGTTTCTATCTTTTGTAGTTTGGAAGAACTAAATATTTGAAATCTGCTCCTTCTTTTTGAATAGCCCTGTATTTTAATTGCTGTTTCTCAAGAATTCTCTTACACATTTTACAGAAAATAAACTCGTCTGATTTTTTAAATAGTAGGCTACCCATGAAAACTGCTTGACCTAAGATTGTTGAAAATTACGGTCCTTATGCATTACCTTTTCCCTTTCATTACTTTGTAAAATTTTGGAAAAGAGAAGGCTTGAAAATGTTATTAATGACATTCATTGCGTAGACACTTAAAGTATTTTAGTTTTGTAGATATATCTTTCCCTTGTTCATAGCTCAAATGATAACCCAAATATTTAAAACATGGGACCTGTTCTATGTTTATTATAAAGGAAATTTTGCTGTGGAGATGATATTAAATAATGTAAATTACCTAGCTCCATCCTCAAAACTACTTGAAGCTTATTCACTGCACATATTTGAACATGGAAGCTAGATGGCAGGCATTGAGAGATATTTAAATAACATTAACATGCGTTCTTTCTGCCACAGAATTCTACTAAAATATATCACATGCTATGAAAATAATCTGTAGTTGACTCTATTGGAATTTTCTGATGGCTCGCTCGGCATTTCCGTAAAAAAAGAGCAAAAATATAACAACAAATGTAGACTATAGGAATGTGTAACGTTACACCAGGAATTCGCAAAATATAATGAAACCTATTAACAAATATCGGGCAGTGATGTGAGTTAATCCGAATGTATTCCCTTCGTCTACTGTAGAATATACGTAGGCATACTTGGCTAGTAACAATATAGCGCCACGGCTAACCTTACGTTCCTGAAGAACCCATAATTGTTGTTAAATATATAATCTTTGGTTGTATTTTTTATTATCTCATTATACTTATAAAGAAAGTAGACATATTGTCATTGTATAAAAATATATATACACATGAAAGGCTAGAGAATCATGTAGATTATTTAAAAAAAAATAGAGTTTCTAACCTTAACAAATCAATACATATACTCTACAATAAATCTCCTCTTATGTAATAATGAAAATTTTCTAACTCAGCCATACATAGTATGATAATGATTTTCATACGCCATCATCAAATTTATCATGCCTTCAAAGGGGAGTACGTTACATGGCGATAAAAATGTTCAATAGTCTTCCTGAAGACATTAAGAATCATAGCCAAAACCCTGCATTATTTAAGGTAAAACTAAAAAATTACTTAATATCTCACACTTTCTATTCTGTAGATAAATTCTTGACATTTCACAGTACTGTGTAAATGTTATAATACTATTAAATGGTAAACATATTACATTGTATAAAATATTATTGTTATTAAGATATTAATTCTGTACATATTTCATATTTGTATTTTATATGTATTGCATTTTATTGTTAAACGTAAAAATTGGAAATGTTCTTTATTCTATGCTATATAGCAAATGTAAGAATATTATTATGGACCGAATAAATCTATCTATCCATCCATCTATCTATCTATCTATCTATCTATCTATCTATCTATCTATCTATCTATCTATCTATCTATCTATCTATCTATCTATCTATCTATCTATCTATCTATCTATCTATCTATCTATCTATCTATCTATCTATCTATCTATCTATCTATCTATCTATCTATCTATCTATCTATCTATCTATCTATCTATCTATCTATCTATCTATCTATCTATCTATCTATCTATCTATCTATCTATCTATCTATCTATCTATCTATCTATCTATCTATCTATCTATCTATCTATCTATCTATCTATCTATCTATCTATCTATCTATCTATCTATCTATCTATCTATCTATCTATCTATCTATCTATCTATCTATCTATCTATCTATCTATCTATCTATCTATCTATCTATCTATCTATCTATCTATCTATCTATCTATCTATCTATCTATCTATCTATCTATCTATCTATCTATCTATCTATCTATCTATCTATCTATCTATCTATCTATCTATCTATCTATCTATCTATCTATCTATCTATCTATCTATCTATCTATCTATCTATCTATCTATCTATCTATCTATCTATCTATCTATCTATCTATCTATCTATCTATCTATCTATCTATCTATCTATCTATCTATCTATCTATCTATCTATCTATCTATCTATCTATCTATCTATCTATCTATCTATCTATCGATCTATCTATCGATCGATCGATCGATCGATCGATCGATCGATCGATCGATCCATCGATCCATCGATCCATCGATCCATCGATCCATCGATCCATCGATCCATCCATCCATCTATCTATCTAATTATTTTAAAACTAACCTGTCTGCGTACAGCATTTTATGAACTATACATAAATACATAAGTGTTCTGCCCATGGGCACGTCTTTCACTGCAAACTCAGCATTCTCCAATCATTTCTTTTTTCTGACTTCCTCTTAGTCTCCGCATATGATTCTAATGTCGTCTATCATCTGATATCTTCTTCTGCCCCGAACTCTTCTCCCGTTCACCATTCCTTTCAGTACATCCTTCAGTAGGTGTTTCTTCTGAACCAGTGACTCAACCAATTCCTTTTTCTCTTTCTGATCGATTTCAGCATCATTCTTCCTTCACCCACTCTTTCCAACACAACTTCATTTCTTATTTTGTCTGTCCACGTCACACGCTCCATTCCATGTACATGAAATATAATAATTTTAGTACTAGTCTGTCTGTGTACAGCGATTTCTACTAAACTATTGAACGGATTTTGTTCATATTCAGTATCTACTAGTCAATTTATCAGGGAATGATGTACATGAAATATAATAATTTTAGTACTGTTCTTTCTGTGTACCACGATTTCTACTAAACTATTGGACGGATTTTGTTCATATTCAGTATCTACGAGTCAATTTATCAGGGAATGATGTACATGAAATATAATAATTTTAGTACTAGTCTGTCTGTGTACAGCGATTTCTACTAAACTATTGGACCAATTTTGTTCATATTCAGTATCTACGAGTCAATTTATCAGGGAATGATGTACATGAAATATAATAATTTTAGTACTAGTCTGTCTGTGTACAGCGATTTCTACTAAACTATTGAACGGATTTTGTTCATATTCAGTATCTACGAGTCAATTTATCAGGGAATGATGTACATGAAATATAATAATTTTAGTACTGTTCTTTCTGTGTACCACGATTTCTACTAAACTAATGAACGGATTTTGTTCATATTCAGTATCTACGAGTCAATTTATCAGGGAATGATGTACATGAAATATAATAATTTTAGTACTAGTCTGTCTGTGTACAGCGATTTCTACTAAACTATTGGACCAATTTTGTTCATATTCAGTATCTACGAGTCAATTTATCAGGGAATGATGTACATGAAATATAATAATTTTAGTACTGTTCTTTCTGTGTACCACGATTTCTACTAAACTATTGAACGGATTTTGTTCATATTCAGTATCTACGAGTCAATTTATCAGGGAATGATGTACATGATATAAAATAATTTTAGTACTAGTCTGTCTGTGTACAGTGATTTCTACTAAACTATTGAACGGATTTTGTTCATATTCAGTATCTACGAGTCAATTTATCAGGGAATGATGTACATGAAATATAATAATTTTAGTACTAGTCTGTCTGTGTACAGCGATTTCTACTAAACTATTGAACGGATTTTGTTCATATTCAGTATCTACGAGTCAATTTATCAGGGAATGATGCGCATGAAATATAATAATTTTAGTAAAAAAATTAGCATACCTTCATTTAAATTTAAGAATAAAATATGGCCATCCATTCAAAATTTGTGGCTCCATATTTACTCCTGAGTTACGATATCATTCGTCGTCTCTGAAGACGATTATTATAAATGGAATTTTGTAAGTAACCTGTGTGTAAACATCGAGCCTAGGTTTGTTTGAAAGAGCGAGAGGATATTCTTGGCACCCTGTCTGGTGGTCGGTGGGACTGATGGTTCACAGACGCAGGAGGGTCCCGGCTGTCCCCAAGGCACCATAGCAGCACCGGATCAGATCTCTGTGTCTGCGGCATCCCCGGAGTCCCTTACCAATGCACTCCGATGCAACTGGGAAATGAATTCCGAAATAATGATTCCTCTGAGATCAAGACCCTCTTTCCTATGTTATGCATAGACTTCGTAGAATTGCCACAAGAATCGCAAGGTTTACTGTGCACGCGGTATAGACTGTATGAGAAGGGGACGTGGAACGGATTGAGTATGCCTCTAATGCAGCGGTGGCGAGAATGCTATCGTGCGCCAAGCCACTGTGTAAGCTGCAACGTGCATAGCACCTATGGAGGGAGGCGGACACCCGAAGGTGAAGTGAAGCAACTGTCTGAAATTAACGGTTTTTCATTTTCCTTACGTCAAGCACTTAAATAAAATTATATACAGTACAAGGCTACAAACTAATGTTTAGTACGTGTAACGAAGAAAGAAATGAACAAGAAAACATAGGACACATTATCACAACCTAAAATTAACTGTCTTCAGAATGTCTCTGCGGCAGAGTTTCAAAATCAGGATTTATGTCACTTACTGCCAGTCGTAGTTGATCACGAAGGTATTTGTCTGTCAGTCGTGGTCTAAATTTGATTTTTACTATTTTCAATGTTGAAAATAATTTTTCACAAATGTAAGTTGTAGCGAACATGGCTTCAACAGAGCAAGCGAAAGAACGAAGCTTCGGATATTTATTTTTTGGCAAAGATTTCAAAAGTTCAACATTTGTCAAGTCCTTACATCTAGCTTTCATATAACATCACATTGTAAATCTGTGAGTTTAAATTGAAGATCTAACCGCATTATTCGTACATCTGCTGAAAAAGGATCGACGTACAGAGATGATGATGATGATGATGATGATGATAATAATAATAATAATAATAATAATAATAATAATAATAATAATAATAATAATAATAATACTTAACCTTTTAATATTTCATCGGTAACATGTAGTAACTTATAATGCCGTTTTATGTTATACAACCGTTTTCCTAGTAATATTTGTGAACAAATCATACATTTAATATTCTCATCATATTGTCAAGAAAAAAATGCGTCCTCTTATCCTACTTGAAACTTTCGTTTTTGTAGAGGTACATGGTTTCGAGAGAGACATTGCGACGATACGCCACTCGCAGGTCAGAGACAAATACAAATGGAACGGAGTTTGGCTCCAGGAGTGAGAGGGTGGGGGTTGTAGGTAGGAAGCAAGGGAAATGCACTGCGAGCCACAATGTGCTCGTGAGTCGCATTTTCGCCACGGCTGCTCTAATGTAAACACTGAGCAGTGTACTGCGGTTACAATAAAACCTGTATCCTACATTCAAGAAATATAATGAATGATCATTGAAGTAGGAAATGTCTAAACATGTAAATACACAACTATTTTATAGTGAGATATATTAACTCTTAAAATTTAATGTAAGATACTCACATCATCCTTGAATATGTGCATTGCAGTGAAGAGTTACATACATTTTGAGCGACTGCAAAGTAACCTCCTCCGATGATCACTTAAACAGTTTTTATTTTGGGAAAATGTACGTTCAACATCACACGATGTAATACGTACATATTTGAAGAACGGAAGGTCACTACTTCAGATGTCTTGTCGTGACCCGATAGTACATCATTTATAATACGAAGTTGTGAATAGGCACAATTTTTATCAATAATGTTTCTCAACTTACATTTCATTTTTTCTGAAATTAGTGAATTGTTATTTTGGATAACGGTTTGTGATACTTTATCGACTATATTAAGGGCTTCTGAGAGTTGTAGTTTAGGCGATTCTAACAGGGTGATGCTTTTGGACACGATTTTAAAATTAGAATCAATGAACAGAATATCTTCCAATAGCTGTTCAGAAGCCAATGATTTTATAGCTGCAACAGCGGAACTGTCTGTGCTATCCAATTACCTCCATTATTTTGCCGTAATGTTCTGCATAATAATTAACAGCATCCAACCACGTTCCCCAACGGGTCAAGACTGGCTGCGGGGGTAAGGGTATTCCAGGGGCAATTATTTGTAACACTCTCATTGTAGTATGTTTGATTGAATTCTTGTCTGCACTAAACAAAATATGTTAAACTTTGACTATTCCAACCACAGTAATTCAAAAACAAGTGCTTACTTAGGTATACATTAGCTGTAGGTGCTCTATTATTTGGACCGGTTACAACTCTTAACATGAACTGCTTATACTACGAGACCGGAAGGTCGCCCACCTCCTATATACTACCGTACATCGGCAACCTGATTGCATGCTGCGTGTGGCAATTCAACGGAGTCTAGTTATGCACAATGACGGCGAAAATACTTTTGTGCGAGATCGTGCGTATTTGCTTGGTTTCCGTACAAAACCAATCCGCGGAAAGTCTAAAATTCCACATTCAGTATCCCCAACCTAACACACATAACAATTTCCCTCTTCTTACTGCTTAAGTGACATATTGATTTTACTGCTTTAGGCTTTTAACATATTATTTTTAGAGACGTTCAATATAGTAATAATTATAAATTGGAAACTTACCACTGCAATTTCACCTAAATTGCACTGTTAATTATTGTTTTTGAATATTTGCAAAAATTAAGTAAACTCTACAACTCCACTAAAGTTACTGCATTCGTGATGCCGTGGAAATATCAACAAACTTGCCGATGTTATTACTGCAATGTGTTATATAAATAATATTGTTAAAATATTAAAATGAAATAGTAATATACATTACAAGAGCGGTATGTTGACGTTTTCATCGTCGAGGAAAAGATTGAAAAAGCGAAAAGTAGTTGAGCTTTTTTAATTTCCGAGAACATGAAAACAAATATAGCGCTCGTGTATCGTACATTATTTTGTGCGAAAATCGTTTATTACATACCTGAAAGACGAATTTCTAATTATTTGCAATGAAATCTCCATGTTGGTTTCTATTTAATGACGGCAACTTCGGAAAACCAAAATATCTTTCTTCAACATTGTTGTTATAAAATGTTTTCTGTGTTTACTATACTCCAGCAGGCCGTGATATACGTCTGTCTTTTTTTTCCCCCAGCCTATAAATGCGAACTTAAAACAAACGGTAAGGTTATGTAATGATTTATTTTTCATTTTAATATTTTAACAATATTATTTATATAACATATTGCAGTAATAACATCGGCATCTGGAATCTTGTTGATTTTTTCACGGCTTCCTTAATGTTACTTGTATCAGGAATGCAATAAGTTTCGTGGAGTAGTAGACTTCACTTAATTCTTGCAGATATTTAAAAACAATAATTAACATTGCAATTTAGGTGAAATTGCAGTGGTAAGTTTCCAGTTTATAATTATTACTATGTTAAACGTCTCTAAAAATAATATGTTAAAAGTCTAAAGCAGTAAAATGAATGTCGCCCTTAAGCGGTAAGAAGAGGGAAATTGTTATGTGTGTTACGTTGGGAATACTGAATGTGGTATTTCACACTTACCGCGTATTGGTTCTGTGCGGAAAACAAGCAAATACGCACGATCTCGCACAAAATAAATCATTACACAACCTCACCGTTTGTTTTAAGTTCGCATTTATAGACTGGGTTGAAGAAAAGACAGACGTGTATCACGGCCTGCTGGAGTATAGTAAACACAGAAAACATTTTAAAGCAACAATGGTGAAGATAGATATTTTTGTTTTGCAAATTTGCCGTCATTGAACAGAAACCAAGATGGAGATTTCATTGCTACTAATTAGAAATTCCTCTTTCAGGTATGTAATAAAAGATCTTTTCACAAAATAATGTACGATACATGAGCGGTATGTTTTCTTTTAATTCTCGGAAATTAAAAAAGCTCAACTATGTTTCGCTTTTTCAAACTTTTCCTCGAACATGAAAACTTCAACATACCGCTCTTGTAACGCATATTACTATTGCTTTCTTTCTGCTTTTTGGTCTTTGATCAGTTCCTTTCCTTGTGTTTATTTCTTTAACTTACGTTAATAATTTTAAGGCTTCAATTCGAGAAGTGAATTATCGAATAGGATGTTCTTAAATAACTTTAAAGGCGACATTCTTTTTGCGCCTAAATAATTACATAATAATTATACTGGAATTAAGACAACCGACTTGTGACATTTGAAGAAGTACAAAAGTTTCCATGGCAACATTCCTTAATGTGTTATTGCCACAGAGAGAGAAAGAGATGTTGCCTTGGAAACCCTTGGACTCCTTCAAATGTCATAAGTCAGGGTTTTTATTTTAATTGCACTGTAATCTAGCATTGATAAAGGATCTTATGAATAAGGATGTTGATTTGTGGTTTGTGTCTTGTTTTGAATTTATTTTTCGTCCTTTCTTTATTCCTCTTCCATATTTTAAATTTCTTGTCCACACCTGTTGAGTAACGGTTAGCGCGTCTGGCCGCGAAACCAGATTGCCCGGGTTCAGTTCCCGGTCGGGGCAAGTTACCTGGTTGTGGTTTTTCCGGGATTTTCCCTAATGCTGGGTAATTTTCGGTGCTGGACCCCGGACTAAATCCACCGGCATTATCACCTTCATCTCATTCAGACGCTAAATAACCTGAGATATTGATACAGCGTCGTAAAATAACCTAATAATTAAATTTAAATTTCTTGACTCAAATAGGTCTACTTTTAAGGATTTGTTTTACATATTCTTGTACTTTTTGGGACTTTCCACTCATTTTTTCCTTGTTCCTGCTTGTTTTAATTTTAAAACTTTTCCCGTAAGTTCTTGTCCCTTTTATTTCATTTTCTACATTTATTTTTCTTCATTTTTACCTTCTTAAAATTTCGTTTCAATTTTGTTTGTACTCTAATTTCTTTCTCTGCATGCTGTTTTCGTTTTCAGGTCTTAAATTTGTATCTCTTTCATTCCTCAATATATTATTCCGTTTTATCTTACTCTATGTTTTTAATTGTCCTCTGATTTATTAATTTACTTTATTTTGCCTTTCTGTTGTCCTATTAGTTTCTTTCTAACTTCTTTCAATTTTTTTTTCCCATTTTTCCTTTCATATTAATTTGTGTCGGTATATTTCTACATTCTTCTCTTCTTAGTATCTCCATTGAAATCGAGACTACATGTCTATGGTGTTACGTTAATCCCCGTTTTACGTGGATATGAAAAATTCCTTTCCTTGAGGCGGCCAACTTCCAAAGCAGCTTTTCGCACGACTGGGATCGTTTTTCCGTTTCGTGCTTCAGGCAGGTGATAGTGTTTATGCTAAGCCAAGAGATGGCACCATCAGCTCCTTTTTCATAGAATGTGGTCATTAAACTAATTCTGCTGCTTGGTCTTCATTTATCATCTCATTATAGGCCTAAACCAACATTAAATAACCGATTACAAACTATAATCGTCACAGGTATATTTGTTACCGTCATCAGACTGTCATTGTCTCCATCTCCATCATTACCGTCATTGTCTCCATCTTCATCATTCCCGTCATCTCCATCTTCATATTTACCTTTATCTCCATCTTCATTCCCATCAATATGTCTATCTTCATCATTTCTGTCATTATCTACATCTTAATCTTTACCGTTATCTCAATCTTCATCATTCCCATCATCTCCATCTTCATATTTACCTTTATCTCCATCTTCATTCCCATCATTATGTCTATCTTCATCATTTCTATCATTATCTACATCTTAATCTTTACCGTTATCTCAATCTTCATCATTCCCATCATCTCCATCTTCATATTTACCTTTATCTCCATCTTCATTCCCATCAATATGTCTATCTTCATCATTTCTGTCATTATCTCCTTCTTAATCTTTACCGTTATCTCCATCTTCATCATTCCCATCATCTCCATCTTCATATTTACCTTTATCTCCATCTTCATTCCCATCATTATGTCTATCTTCATCATTTCTGTCATTATCTCCATCTTAATCTTTACCGTTATCTCCATCTTCATTATTCCCGTTATTATCTCCATCTTCATATTTACCTTTACGTCCATCTTCATCATATCCGTCATTATCTCCATCTTCATCCTCACGGTTATCTCCATCTTCATCATTCCCGTCATTATCTCCATCTTCATCATTCCCGTCATTATCTCCATTTCCGTCATTATCGCTATCATTATTTCCGTCATTATCTCCATCTTCATTTTTACCGTTATCTGCATCTTCATCATTCCCGTCATTATCTCCATCTTCATCTTTACCGTTATTTCCATCTTAATCATTTCCGTCATCTCCATCTTCAACATTTCCGTCATTACCTTCATCTTCGTCATTCCCTTCATTATCTCCATTCTCATCATTTCTGTCATTATCTGCATCTTCATCTTTACCGTTATCTCCATCTTCATCATTACCGACATTATCTTCGTCTTCATCATTACTCTTATTGTCTCCATCTTCACCATTTCCGTCATTATCTCCATCTTCATCAATACCGTCATTATCTCCATTTTAATCATTTCCGTCATTTTCTTTGTCTTTATCATTACTCTTATTGTCTCCATCTTCATCATCCCCGTCGTTATCTCCATTTTCATCATTTCCATCATTATCGCCATCTTAATCCTTACCGCTATCTCCATCTTAATCTTTGCCTTATCTCCATCTTCATCATTACCGTCATTATCTCCATCTTCATCATTACCGTCATTTTCTTTGTCTTTATCATTACTCTTATTGCCTCCATCTTCATCATTCCCGTCGTTATGTCCATTTTCATCATTTCCATCATTATCGCCATCTTCATCCTTACCGTTACCTCCATCTTAATATTTGCCTTATCTCCATCTTCATCATTCCCGTCATTATCTCCATTTTCATAATTACGTCATTATCTCCATCTTCATCATTCCCGTCATTATCTCCATTTTCATAATTACGTCATTATCTCTATCTTCATCATTACCGTCATTGTCTTCGTCTTCATCATTACTCTTATTGTCTCCATCTTCATTCCCGTCATCTCCATCGTCGTCATCACCGTCATTGTCTCCATCTTCATCAATGCCGTCATTGTCTATATCATAGTCCCAGTCTTCATAATGGTAGCATTCGATCAGCTGATGCTTGCAAGGAGCTATCCCTCGTTGCCTGCTGACACAAATGAAGCGGAAGCCAAGCCAAGCCGTGTCGTGTCGTGGTGTGGTGAGAATCAATAGCCTCCATTTTAATTCCGCTTCTACTTACTAATGCGTTGCCACTGGTGCACCGGGTTTCAGTTTTTGTTATTGGATCCTGTAAAACAAACGCGTGCAATGGAATTTGGAACGAATTTTAATTACTCAAAAATAATTTGTAACCTGGTGCTCTGTCGCGCGGTTAATTGTAGTTTTCCACTGAATGAAATTATGATGTAATTATAGTTTATTTCCGAACCGATGTGTGAATTATAGCATCAATATGCATATTGCTGCCCGGCCGATGTAATTGCAAATCATATTAAACGAATAACTGCGCTGCGAGCTTGTTTCTTCTTTTGTTTTAACTCGAAACAAATGACTGTCACTCCG
This sequence comes from Periplaneta americana, assembly GCF_040183065.1. Lineage (NCBI taxonomy): Eukaryota > Metazoa > Arthropoda > Insecta > Blattodea > Blattidae > Periplaneta > Periplaneta americana. The sequence continues at coordinate 13,768,013 of NC_091117.1, read as the reverse complement.
GTAACAGTTTTTACTCGTTTCTTCTTTTGTTTCAAGCCCGAACAAACGACTCTCGCACTCGTGAAAGTTTTCGCTTGTCCAATCTTTTGTTTCATGTATGATAAAATGAAGCTCGCAGCACAACAATTTTCGCTTGTTTCTCCTTCTGTTTCAACTTTTAAATAAATGACGATAGCCTAGCAACAGTTTTCACCAGGTTTTTCTTCTGTTTACAGTTGAGCATATGGCGATTACTATCGCTGAAGTATTCACAGTTTTTTTTTCTTTGTTCCATGTCCGAAAAAATGATACAGTACCTTCAAAATAAATTTTGTTTCTTTCGCTCGGAATATTATTTTTCTTATATTTTGAGTATAGTTTTTGATTAGTATTTAGTTTCCCGATATGGTTTTCACTCCCCTTTGCTTTATGTCCGGAAAGTGACATTTTTAGAATAACTTTTTTGTTTCCTCACAGAATAGTGTTTTTCTTGTTTTTTAAACATTCTTCAAGTCCGTACATCCGGCAAGTGACACATTTTCATATAACCTAGTTCTTAATCGTTTATTCAATGTTATATGTCAGAAAATGATAAATTCAGCACCAATTCTCTTGCTCATTTTTAACTTGTAATGTTTAAGTCGGCATCTATTCGGAAGAAATAGTAATATGCGTTACAAGAGCGGTATGTTGAAGTTTTCATGTTCGAGGGAAAGTTTGAAAAAGCGAAACGTAGTTGAACTTTTTTAATTTCCGAGAATTGAAAGAAAACATACCGCTCTTGTACCTTACATTATTTTGTGCGAAGATCGTTTATTACATACCTGAAAGAGGAATTTATAATTAGTTGCAATGAAATCACCATCTTGGTTTCTGTTCAATGACGGCAAATTTGCAAAACAAAAATATCTATCTTCAACATTGTTGCTTTAAAATGTTTTCTGTGTTTACTATACTCCAGCAGGCCGTGATGTATGTCTGTCTTTTTTTTCCCCCCCAGTCTATGATGAGTCTGGAATCTTGTTGATTTTTTCACGGCTTCCTTAATGTTACTTGAATCACGAATGCAGTAACTTTAATGGAGTTGTAGAGTTTACTTAATTTTTGCAAATATTTAAAAACAACAATTAACAGTGCAATTTAGGTGAAATTGCAGTGGTAAGTTTCCAATTTATAATTATTACTATATTAAACGTCTCTAAAAATAATATGTTAAAAGCCTAAAGCAGTAAAATGAATATGTCACTTAAGCGGTAAGAAGAGGGAAATTGTTATGTGTGTTAGGTTGGGAAATTTTGAATGTGGAATTTTAGACTTTCCGCGGATTGGTTTTGTGCGGAAACCAAGCAAATACGCACGATCTCGCACAAATGTATTTTACAATATTCTAAGTGTATCTTGCGTGACATTGCAGTCCACAATGTAACATTTTATTCATTCATAGTTTTCTGCCCAAGAGAAGGTCTTTCACTGCAAGCCCAGCATTACCCAGTCTTGCCTCTTTTCCACCTTCCTCTTTGTCTTCACGTAGATCCATATAATTATTTTAATGTTGTCTATCATGTGATATCTTCTTCTGTCTCGAACTTTTCTCTCGTTCACCATTCCTTCCAGTACATCCTTCAGTAGACAGTTTCTTCTCAACCAGTGACCTAGCCAATTTCTTTTCTTCTTCCTGATCTGGATTCATAATTGATCCCACTGTGCGTTTCGAAACGGATGAGGAACAGCCAGCAGAAGTGGATAAGGAAAAAAAGAATATCTACAATCCTACCATTCCATATTACCCCAAAAATACCAGCTAGAAGAGCTTGAAGTAATCGGACTTCTGGTTGGAGCAAGAGGTACCGCTACTCTCTTCATGAAAGATGTGTTTAAGAGGCTTGGAATACCTACATCTATTATTCCGACTGTAACTTTAGCTGCATTGAAAGGATCAATTGCTCTCCTGAAGCATCACCTATATTCGAAATGAAACCAAGTTCATTAACATTCTTTACTTTTTTTGCAACACTTGCCTCTCTAAAACTAGGTATATTTCTACCAATCACAAAATGTATTTGCAGCTATGTACTTGTAGGAGTTTCATTGTCAAAACAAAATTAATGGTTCACTGAACTTGTAAACATTTTTATGGTTAAGTACTCTTTGTCCCTTGTGGCAGTTCACGAATAGTGAGAAGATTTCTAAATTTCATCATTCTTTCTTCACCCACTCTTTCTTATTGTGTTTGTCCATTTCACACACTCCATTCTTCTCCATATCCACATCTCAAGTGCTTCTAATCGCTTCTCTTCACTTCGTCGTAATGTCCATGTTTCTGCCCCATACAATACTACACTCCACACAAAACACTTCACTAGTCTCTTCCTTAATTCTTTCTCCAGAGGTCCGCGAAAGATGCTTCTTTTTCTAATAAAAGCTTCCTTGGCCATTGCTATCCTCCTTTTGACTTCCTGGCAGCAGCTCATGTTACTGCTTATAGTACACCCCATGTATTTAAAGCTGTCCACTTGCTCTACTGCCTCATTTAGAATTCGCAAGTTTTTCTTTATTTTTCTTTCTATGGCCATGGTCTTCGTCTTGTTTGCATTTATCTTCATGCATACTGCTCACAGCTGTCATTTAGCTCCAGTAGCATATCCCTTAGTATCGTCTCCTCTTCTGCTAACAACGCAACCAATATTAGCAATTTTTATTTGCTTCTACTGTCAACTATTATTTCCACCAGCAATTAGACATACCGCAATATTCAAAACAGGAATTATTTGAGACGTTCTTTTTTTGACACTATGCACCTATAAAGTTCATAAAATACACCGTTCGAAATTGTACCCATTTATAATCAGATCACCAAGTTTTTCTGTGGACACTCTGTATTAGAGATGGGTAAAAAATAACACAACAGTTATTTTGGAACTGTTCCGGTCTCGGAACTGTTGCAAAAATGAACAGTAGGTCGGAACCTCCTGTTCCGAAATAACAGTGTTCCGACTCCGAGCTGCTCACTTGCCAACTGTTGCGGGCTCGCAGTACCGCGTGGCACAAGGTATGTTCCGACTCCCTCGGAACTGTTGCAAAAATGAACAGTAGGTCGGAACCTCCTGTTCCGAAATAACAGTGTTCCGACTCCGAGCTGCTCACTTGCCCAGCTGTTGCGGGCTCGCAGTACCGCGTTGCATAAGGTATGTTCCGACTCCGAGATAACAGTCGGAACGTCGGAGCTTGTTCCGATGAACCAACGACAGCTGCAGTTACACTGTACTTGAAACTCTCACGTGGTTGGAGGGGGGCGCATGGACATTGAAATCCTTGCGGTGGCGCGAACTTTAATATCAACATTTGTAAGACTGGCCAATCATCTGTAATGTTATAGTAAGTATTTAATAATCTGTAATATTGATTCCCGCTTTATGGTTTATTTCACTATTAGTTGACTAATTCTGTTTTATAAACATTCTACAAAGTCATAAAGTACGCATACTATTATTAATTCATTGATCAGCTGATTCTATACAAAGGTTAAAGTCGTAAATGGTAATGAGTGGTTTAGTTACAATGTCTGTATGTCGTTTGTTGAGGTTAAGTCTGACAAGCACAAGTTTTTGTGCTATCTTCTCTGTTATCAAAGAACGACAAAAATGTTGTAGCATTATTTGTTGGAAACTACCCATATAAGTACTGATTTGGAGAGCGAGGTTTAATGCGAAGTTTAAATTACACTTTGGTAAAGATGCGATTCCAACATTTTACTAACCCACTGCGGGGTTTCCAGGTTTCAGTACTGCCAATATATATCTTTTTTATTTATGAAATTGTAATATTTATTATTATTATTATTATTATTATTATTATTATTATTATTATTATTATTATAACTGTGCATTAAGAAAAGTAAAAATAAAAATTAATGATTTGTTTTTTTTTTTATTATGTAATAGAGAGAACAGAAATTACATACCATATGTTTTAAATGTTATGTTATTTTTTTTTAGTTGGCTACCATGTCTTTATAACTTTATGTACGAAAACAAAGTGTTGTATTCTGTCCTTGTAGTCAACAGCTGTGTAATTACTAACATTAAGCTTTTGAGTTCTGTCCGCATGCACAGCAATTTTCCAAAATCGATTCGAATGTGCATTGCAGTGCCATCTATAGATAAGAATGTGTACTATGTCATGCCTATGAGTGCTCCAGTGTGAGCTGCATGGTGTTATTTGTCTATGGTGAAGAGGGAGGGTACTGTACCGTTCGTTTGAACGACTCAACGACTCCGACTCATCACCACTGGTGACTGTTATTTCGGAACTGTTATTTGGAACATAGTATTTTTTCGGAACCGGAACCGTCGGAACTGTTCCGGGAAAAGAACAACTTCGCCCATCACTACTCTGTATAATAGTTTGCCAATAGCCTATATATTGATTTCAAAAACATTAACTTATACACACATGTATTTTTCTTCTTTTTTTCCATTTTGCAGACTGACAGCATATACGAGTAAGTGCAGCTGAGGTCTTTCAGAAAAATAGACGCGTAAGAGGGAAATTTTTAGGTGCGTGTTGGTAAATGCTAGCCCGCAATATATGCCTTTGTGTTCGCATGGTCAGTAACCTCTGACCCATGTTGCGTGACGTCATAACGGCGCCCTCGAAGCGTGCAGTGGCGAGTCCTAGAAACGACACTGAAGCCTTAGCGTGGGAGGGAGAGAGAGAAATGGTAAATTTAAATCGGTTAGCAAGCAGCATCAACACTGAAGCAAGCTAGAGGCCATTTTGGTACAAGAATTTTTGATGTACAAACGTGGGCTATTTGAAAAATTCGTGAATTATTGTCAATGACGCCTTTATGTAATGAATAAGTAAATTAAGAAATACTAAGTAAATAGATAAATAATAAATAAGTAGCCTATGATGAAATATGAGTGCAACGGAGAAAAATTCTCTCCGACACAGGGATTTGAACTCGGATTTTCAGCTTACGTGCTGATGCTCTATCTCGGTGCCGGAGAGAATTTTTCTTCGTTCCATTCATCTTTCAGCATATGATGACGGAAATCTCGTATGTAGATTCGGTACATCATAATAATAAAGAAATAAGAAAATTAATAGAGACTAAGTAAATAAATAAATAATAAATAAACAAAAAAGTAAATTAATAAATATTAAGTCAATAAATAAATAAGAAATAAGTAAATAAGTAAATTAATAAATACTAAGTAAATACATAAATAATAAATAAGTAAATTAGTAAATGCTAAGTAAATAAATATATAATAACTAAATAAAAAAGTAAGTTAATAAATACTAAGTCAATAAATAAATAATAAATAAGTAAATAGGTAAATTAAAAATAGTAAGTAAATACATAAATAATAAATAAGTAAATTATATACTAATTAAATACATAAATAAGTAAATTAGTAAGTACTAAGTAAATAAATAAATAATAAATAAGTAAATTAATAAAATCTAAATGAATAAATAAATAATAAATAAGAAAGTAAATTAATAAATACTAAGTAAATAAATAAGGTAATACATAAATAATAAGTAAATAAATAAATGCTAGTAAATATATAAGTAATAAGTAAGTAAATTAATAAATACTAAGTAAATAAACAAATAATAAATAAGTAAATTAATAAATACTAAGTAAATACGTACATAAATAAGTAAATTAATAAATACTAAGTAAATACGTACATAAATAAGTAAATTAATAAATACTAAGTAAATAACATAAGTAAATTAATAAATACTAAGTAAATACGTAAATAATAAATAAGTAAATTAATAAAATCTAAATAAATAAATAAATAAATAATAAGTAAAAAAGTAAATTAATAAACACTAAGTAAATAAGTAAGTAAATACATAAGTAATAAGTAAATTAATAAATACTAGTAAGTACATAAATAATAAATGCGTAAGTAAATTAATAAATACCAAGTAAATAAATAAGAAAATAAAGTAAATAAATGAATAAATAAATAAATAAATTAATTAATACTAAGTAAAGCATTAAGTAAATAAGTAAATAATGAATAAGTAAATAAGTATCTTAATAAATAAATAAATAAATAAGTAAATAAATAAATAAGTAAATAAATAAACAAATACAATAAGTAAGCAAATAAAGAAGTAGTTAAATACTAAAAAATAAATAAATAGTAAATAAATAAATAAATTAATAAATACTAAGGACATAAATAAGTAAGCAAGTAAATAAATAAATAAATAAATAAACAAATAAATAAATAAGTAAATAAATAAATAATTATGTAAATAAATAAATAAGTAAATAAATAAATAAGTAAATAAATAAACAAATACAATAAGTAAGCAAATAAAGAAGTAGTTAAATACTAAAAAATAAATAAATAATAAAGAAATAAATTAATAAATACTAAGGACATAAATAAGTAAGCAAGTAATTAAAAGAATAAATAAATGAACGAATAAATAAATAAATAAATAAATAAATAAATAAATAAACAGATACAATAAGTAAGCAAATAAAGAAGTAGTTAAATACTAAAAAATAAATAAATAGTAAATAAATAAATAAATTAATAAATACTAAGGACATAAATAAGTAAGCAAGTAAATAAATAAATAAACAAACAAATAAATAAATAAGTAAATAAATAAATAATTATGTAAATAAATAAATAAGTAAATAAATAAATAAGTAAATAAATAAACAAATACAATAAGTAAGCAAATAAAGAAGTAGTTAAATACTAAAAAATAAATAAATAATAAAGAAATAAATTAATAAATACTAAGGACATAAATAAGTAAGCAAGTAATTAAAAGAATAAATAAATGAACGAATAAATAAATAAATAAATAAATAAATAAATAAGTAAATAAATAAACAAATACAATAAGTAAGCAAATAAAGAAGTAGTTAAATACTAAAAAATAAATAAATAGTAAATAAATAAATTAATTAATAAATACTAAGGACATAAATAAGTAAGCAAGTAAATAAATAAATAAATAAATAAATAAACAAATAAATAAATAAGTAAATAAATAAATAATTATGTAAATAAATAAATAAGTAAATAAATAAATAAGTAAATAAATAAACAAATACAATAAGTAAGCAAATAAAGAAGTAGTTAAATACTAAAAAATAAATAAATAATAAAGAAATAAATTAATAAATACTAAGGACATAAATAAGTAAGCAAGTAATTAAAAGAATAAATAAATGAACGAATAAATAAATAAATAAATAAATAAGTAAATAAATAAACAAATACAATAAGTAAGCAAATAAAGAAGTAGTTAAATACTAAAAAATAAATAAATAGTAAATAAATTAATTAATTAATAAATACTAAGGACATAAATAAGTAAGCAAGTAAATAAATAAATAAATAAATAAATAAACAAATAAATAAATAAGTAAATAAATAAATAATTATGTAAATAAATAAATAAGTAAATAAATAAATAAGTAAATAAATAAACAAATACAATAAGTAAGCAAATAAAGAAGTAGTTAAATACTAAAAAATAAATAAATAATAAAGAAATAAATTAATAAATACTAAGGACATAAATAAGTAAGCAAGTAATTAAAAGAATAAATAAATGAACGAATAAATAAATAAATAAATAAATAAATAAATAAATAAATAAATAAACAGATACAATAAGTAAGCAAATAAGTAGTTAAATACTAAAAAATAAATAAATAGTAAATAAATTAATTAATTAATAAATACTAAGGAAATAAATAAGTAAGCAAGTAAATAAATAAATAAACAAACAAATAAATAAATAAGTAAATAAATAAATAAATAAATATGTAAATAAATAAATAAGTAAATAAATAAACAAATACAATAAGTAAGCAAATAAAGAAGTAGTTAAATACTAAAAAATAAATAAATAATAAAGAAATAAATTAATAAATACGAAGGACATAAATAAGTAAGTAAGTAATTAAAAGAATAAATCAATGAACAAATAAATAAATAAATAAATAAATAAATAAATAAATAAATAAATAAATAAATAAATAAATAAAATGAAAGAAAATTCAACAGATGCTAGCTTACTGTCAGTCTGGAACTGTGGCAGCATGGTGCAGATGAATGCAGATGTTGTGAACCGTGTTCATCTGGCACAGCGAGCTTCCATTCTACCTGCCGTTGCTTGAAGCCCATGGGTTCGAGACCCGGAACGAGATGACCTGCATTCGCTGGAGCCCTTATTCATCACAGCGTGACACCCGCTCGGATTTGCTCGAGTAATGGGTTTCGCCCACACTGGCAGGATGTCATTGCATTGCACGTCGTGTGGGTTCTTACAACGGGAATCAGGCCGCTTCATCACGCAGAGGAGACACACAAACAACACTGACTTCTGGCTGCAGTGTTTTCCACTTGGCTACTTCTTTATGGGAGGTACAAAGGAATAGTGAATGGCAGAAAACATTCAAGTCACAATTTCTCTCAAATTCAGTTATTCATTCATTCGTTCGTTCATTCGTTCATTAATTAATTAATTCATTCATTGTGTTCTGCACAGGGGCAGGTCTTTACTGTAAACCCAGCATTTTAAAATCTTTCCTATTTTGTTCCTTCCTCTTACAAACAAGCAAACATTCTCATGGGGGCAGATAAAAAGAAAATATCATCATAAAAAGGGATCATGCCACAAAACGTTCACGTCTGAGTATTTTTGACAAAGTAGATATTATTCAACGCCTAGAAATCAGCGCAAATGTTAAGAATATTGCTGGAGAGTTTAAAGTAATATTTATTTATTTATTATTTATTTACTTATGCATTTATTTATATACTTATTTGCTTGGCTTTCCTTATTATTTATTTGTTCATTTATTCATTCATTTATTTGCTTATGTATTTATTCATTTACTTGTTTGCTGGGCTTTTTTCCTTATTTATTTATTCGTACATTATTTATTCTTTTATTTATTCATTCATGCAATTATTTACTTATGTATTTATACATTTACTTGTTTGCTAGGCTTTTTTTCTTATTTATTTATTCGTACATTTATTTATTCATTTATTTACTTATGTATTTATTCATTTACTTGTTTGCTTGACTTTCTTTCTCCTATATTTATTCCTTCATTTATTTTTTCTTTTATTTATTCATTTTCTTATATATTTATTCATTTATTTCTTTGCTTGGCTTTTTCTTATTTATTTATTTATTTATTCGTTCATTTATTTATTCTTTTATTTATTTATTTATTTATTTATTTATTTATTTATTTACTTATGTATTTATTCATATATTTGTTTGATTGGCTTTTTATTATTTATTTATTTATTTATTTATTCGTTCATTTATTTATTCTTTTATTTATTTATTTACTTATTCATTTATTTGTTTGCTTGGCGTTTTCTTATTTATTTATTCGTTCATTTATTTATTCTTTTATTTACTTATTTATTAGTTATGTATTTATTCATTTATTTGTTTCCTGGCTTTTTCAATTTTATTTATTTATTTATTATTTATTTATTTACTTATTCATTTATTTGTTTGCTTAGCGTTTTCTTATTTATTTAGTCGTTCATTTGTTTATTCTTTTATTTATTTATTTATTCATTTATTTAGTTATGTATTTATTCATTTACTTGTTTGCTTGAGTTTCTTTCTCACATATTTATTCGTTCATTTATTTATTCTTTTATTTATTTATTTATTTATTTATTTATTTATTTATTAGTTGTGTATTTATTCATTTATTTGTTTCCTGGCTTTTTCTTATTTATTTATTCGTTCATTTATTTATTCTTTTATTTATTTATTCATTTATTTACTTACATATTTATTCATTTACTTGTTTGCTTGGCTTTCTTTCTCATTTATTTATTCATTCGTTCATTTATTTATTCATTTATTTACTTATGTATTTATTTATTAACTTTTTTGCTCGGTTTTCTTTCTTATTTATTTATTCGTTCATTTATTTGTTCTTTTATTTATTTATTCATTTTGTTATTCATTCATTTATTTAATAATTTATTTATTTATTCTTTTATTTATTCATTTAGTTATTCATCCATTTATTTAATCATTTATTTATTTATTATTGTATTTTGTAGATATATATTCTAGGAAAGAAAGTAAATTTGTATTAATGTTGTATCAGATTCGCTTTTTATAATAAATTAACAATTCTTAAATACTCATTTCCAAATTATCGATTTTTTTACTAATATTCCTCGACTTTCATGCTCTACCTAAACATGATGCTTGCCGATTGCAGGGGACTTGCTCCGCGTGTTATATCTAAGTAGATAAACATTGACTTTCTCCTATATCGACTGAGTATTGTAAATTTAAATCTTACAGGAAATTAGCCTCTTGCTTATTTATCCTAATTCCTGTATAGACGTTACACGCAATCATTTCTTCAAATCCCCTGTCAGTTTTTGCTTAAAGCTAATTCACTTCAGCTACTAGCCAGCTTCACACCGTCAAGGGTTGGCAGCCAAGACGCCTGTCGTTTGTTGTGTGTTTGTGCTGCTTGGGTGCCCCGCACGCGTTCGTTATGCCAGAGGCAGACTTTGCGAATTCTGTTCGTAATTAGCCCGTGAGAGCTGCTCCTCCATTGTATGGCTGTCGTGTGCCCGGCGGATGGCGGCGTTTACAGGCAGGTGCGCGAGGAGCGGCCAGCGGAACCGACCGACTTGAGACATACGGGCAGATAGGATCGCACTCCTCCTTGGAGCACGCCACAGCCATCTATATTCGTACATGCGTCTATCGATTCCATTCGTTTATCAGCGTATTTATTCCTCTACAACAACCATGTCAATTGATGCCCACAGCAGCAAGCGCGCGCTTTAGAGCCCAGGAGAGCCTTAGGTCTTTACAGCGAAAGGGAAAGAGACAAACGAAAGAGTACAGGAACATCATTTTATTTTTACTTCAATTTTTATTGTACCTGAGTTTTTGAATGTACTTCACTCCCGCCCCTTCTACTAATGAAGTTCAACCGTCCTCCACACAGATCCAAGCCCGCATATACAGTCATAGTAGCCTTACGGTCACAGTAAACAGTACGTTCCAAAAATATGTTCGCGTTTTCCAGTGACGAAAGAGCTTTCAATATTGAATCGTTTTCGGACAGGTACTGTCGTCCATTTGCCTACGTCGCATACCGGTTTCCCCCACCAGCTTTTATTCGCCAGCTAGTGGCTGGACTGTCTTAGCTCTTTTCTGAAAACATTAATTTCTGTTAGGAATTGGACGTCTACGTAATATTATACAACTATTTAAAATAATTTAATTGAAAGGGCCTCGTTATGTAGTTAAGTGTCACATGATTTCCCCTATTTCTACGACCCTACGACAAAACCCCTTGGACGGACAGTACATAGTAGGTATGTCTGAGTAATTTGATGTTTTCGGATCAGGCAGAAGTGAAGATTGAATTTACAGTACGCAAGGTAATCTTTTATAAATTAGGTACACAATTATTTCAACATGAGTTACTAGTACGAAAGACGAAACTGGTACTTGAAATTAAGTACAATAGTTTATAGTGCGATAATATGCACAAAAGAACTGAAGACTATATCGGAATAAACTTCCACCATTTTAAAAAATGTGTTTAAATATCCATATTATGATTATTTTTAAATTTAACTTCTTTCTCTATATTGTACGCTAATGTGCTGTAGACAGTATAATATACACTGCATAATGAATACGTTCGCATGGATAACTCAGTTCTTGAGTAAAAACACTCATTCTTAATACAGTACTGTATTTTGATTAAACAAAAACCTAATGAAAATGATCAAACTCAATAGCGCAATATTTCCTAGTTTGCGTAAATGGATGAACTACTTTTCTTCCCTCCTATACCTAGTAAAGTGATTTGTTTGTATATTACGCCAGTATCATCGAACTCCAGTCGTGGAAGGGGGTAGCAAACGGCGTTGATCCAGAAGTATAGGCAAGTTAATATTAAAAAATGTTAGTAAAAATAAAATGATGTCCCTGTACATGCCGCTTGGTCGAGCTGTATTCAGGGATGGCCAGCACTGATTCAATAGATAAAGGGAAGAGAACTTATTAAAACTGTATCCATGTTAATTTTTAGATTTGCCTGAGAAGTATAAGTGCATTATAAGAATGTAAGTTTTAATTTTTGGACAAGTTTGATTCGTTTATTCAAAAGAAATATTTTCTCAACTTTTCGTATAGAAAAGTGAAATTTTCAGGTATAGACCTATTTATTTAGTAGCCTTACAGAATGCTTTTGTAAATCTAATATACCGTATATACGTATTACTGAAGATAGTGTATTGAAATTTTTAAAAATATTCGCATGGAAATTGTTTGTAAGGAAATGAATTAACAAAGCAACTACTGTTACATCATAAGCAAAAGATACGTGCCCATGTGTTGTAAAAATGTCAGCTCTATAGCTTCAGCAGATTTCGAGAAAATAATTTAATATTCTGATGATAGGAAATTGCTCACAAATATCACCTTAAAAGCATAATGCGATAAGAGTTTTGTTATGTAATATTAGTTACACTTAAAACAGATACAGTAGTTACCTAGGTAACTTTGCTTTGTACTTTAATATTGTTTTGATTAGTTTATTGATTACTTTTGTAAGGCTAAAAATATCATCAATATAAATTCCAACTTATCATATCATACTCAATCTCTTTCTTTGGAATATCACTTTCTTTATGAATGATGTGTTTCATCCACTTAATACAGTTTAATATTATACTGCTATGGAATTTAAGTGAATATTCCTTCTTAACTCTCTATTATATTATTAAGATTTAAAACACAAGTGCAATATTAAGAGATCAGTGTTAGTACTTTTGTTTTACAGACAATATAGATAATATTAAACAGAAAGAAGCCATATAAAAATAACGACATAAAATTTCACGTTCCGTTTGAAGTTTGTCCACCACTGTTTTCTTAATCCAACAGGGTTGCTTATTCATATACACAACCGTTCCTCTTTCCATACTTAGCGCTTGCTGCCCACGCACGACGTCAAGGTCAGAAAAATGCGCTTGCTTTGACATCACTGTTGTACATGATCACCTATTTACACGTCTCCAAATGTTTAACAATTTCTTATTCGGTCGTGATTTTTGTCCATAGCGATAAAAAATCTAATAAAGAATAAATTATCCCTCTCGCGTATTTCATTAGCGTGCACGGATTTTGTGTAAATTTAATTTCAGAAAGCTCTAAATTCAAACTATTGCCATTTATAATATATAATAGGATGCGAAACTGCGGTCAGCACCATCTGGCGGCGGGGGGCTGAAATAAGATGATCAGCGCCCAACGTCGTAGGTGGTGAACATTAGAACTACGTGTTGGGTACATTACCCAGAGTTCTCTATTTGTCCGTTCGTTCGAGACGTTGCTCGAGAAGACAAGATGGCAGCCAGAAACTTGCTAATGAGTGGACATAAAGTGATACTACGTGTGTGTATAAGCAGTGTATGTTAAACAGTAATGTTTATGGACGTTGTAAAAATAGTGTTGTTGAATACCAAAAGAATACAATCCCAATTATCTAACCTTTTGCTTTATTTTCTGTCTCTGTCTGGTTATATTTTAATTGGGTAGTGTAAAATAGATCGTCTCTTTTATCTTCCTGTTGTCTCCGGTAGGAATTTTCAGTGGAAGATGCTGTGAGGAATAAAAATGTAAATGTTTTATTTTAAATTGGGTTCGTTGAGAAGAGGGAGTGAGGGAATACTTTCTTCATAGTTTAACATTTTCGTCACCAGGTGCGCTGCTAAATGCATGGAGTAATTTTATTAGTTTTTGTTTTTGCTACTTGGTGCACTGCTAGATGTAATAAGTTCTCCACCTACCAACAGATGTCAGCAAGATCAATTTCTACATTAGCGCCTCTAGCATGTGTTACGGGAAACTCAGTAAGTTTCGCATCCTATTATATATTTATCTATGCCATTGCACGATGCGAACAATTGGAAACGTCTTGGCAGAGAGTAGCTCACCTACCGAGACACACCGAGTTCGTTGACCTCTTACGTCTGTACCAAGAGTAGAGTGTGTTAGCGGAGATGTTGCCGGAGTGCTGAAATTTCAAACTTAATTTTATAATTAACCGTGCAGTTAATCACAAAACGTAATAGAGTAGAGCGTCTCGTTTAGGCACAGTGAAAACTTAAAACAAAGTGTAGGTAATGTATGGGGGAGGTCGAGCCGTACGATAAACACGAGGGATATACAAGGTTTTAGTTACAATGAATTACATTAATTAACATTAATTGACATATTTTCCAAAAACAAAATAAAAGAACACAAATTGCGTAACATTATCATATACACATTTTAACAAACAAGGAATTGTAATGAAAAATTTCGAGGGAAAAATTGTTCCGGAGCCGGGTATCGAACCCGGTACGCGTTGGTACGTTAAACCAAAGGTCCCGGGTTCGATACCCGGCTCCGGAACAATTTTTCCCTCGAAATTGTTCAAATCAACTTTACAGGGAGTTATACCTGAAATCTTGATTTACATAATACACGTCACTGTTCGTTAACAGAAAACCACAATTTAAGTCACACGGAGTTAGTAGAGCGTTGGTACGTTAAACCAAAGGTCCCGGGTTCGATACCCGGCTCCGGAACAATTTTTCCCTCGAAATTGTTCAAATCAACTTTACAGGGAGTTATACCTGAAATCTTGATTTGCATAATACACGTCACTGTTCGTTAACAGAAAACCACAATTTAAGTGTCACGGAGGTAGTGTGCACTCGAAGTTGGTTGCTTGACTGTTGTCAGCCCACTTTGAGGTCTGTGGATATAGAGGGAAAAATTGGATCGGTGTCGGTTAGAGTTCCCGGGTAGCTCAGTGGTAGAGCGTTGGTACGTTAAACCAAAGGTCCCGGGTTCGATACCCGGCTCCGGAACAATTTTTCCCTCGAAATTGTTCAAATCAACTTTACAGGGAGTTATACCTGAAATCTTGATTTGCAAGGAATTGTAATGTTGAAATAATTCAATATAACAAATCAAATTTTGCTACTTAGTCCATATGATGATGTTTCCAAGCAGCATTTTTACGGTCACGAATTTCATTCTCTGTATGACTAACATAATATCACCGTCTTCTGTACTGTACCTGAATAAATTGAACTTTGAGTAGGGATAATTATTATGTTTAGGAAATAGTGTTGTCACTTCAGACCAATATACTGTACTGTAGTTTTGTTAATTCGGCCACAGAAGACGGTGATATTACGTTAGTCATACAGAGAATGAAATTTATGGCTGTAAAAATGCTACTTGAAAACATCATCATATAAGTAGCAAAATTTGATTTTTATATTGAATTATTTCAACACTAGCCGTACCCGTGCTCTCCGCTGCACCCGTTAGAAATAAATATAAAGTAATTACATAATTAAAATAGGACATTTGATCCAGGGAACATTCGTGTTTGATATAAGGATAAATCGTTTAATATGTTACTTAATTTAAATTGTATTTAAATAATTAAAATTCGATCATTTTGGTCCAGAGACCACTCATTTGATGCAATGACGATTCCTTTAACATGTTTCTTATTTGTTATTACATGCAACCATAGTTTAATGAATGTAAAAAATAGCCTATCAAGTTTTCTGTGCATAAGAAGCTATTTTAATCTTACCTGTCCTCGATTCACTCAGAAGTTACTGTAATAACATTATAGCATTATGTCCATCTAGAGAAACTACACTTTCCAGTGGTGAAATAATAATTAATTATACAAATCGGTTAATTTAGCATCCGATATTACTTCATACAAACACAGAAACATTCTCTTTAGGCTATTTTTAATGTTGTCCGAGGCCACTTATAGAGGAAGTCATCTGTTCTTACTGTATTTCATTGCACCGCCTTAGATGGCGTTGTTATTGTAATTTTGAAACTCATTTATCTCATTAAATATCAGTCCTATCAAAATTTTGTAAAGAATAAAACTTATCGGAAACCATTTTTAAAGAAACCTTTGTTATGTAACATTTTTTACAAAAATCAATAATAAGCGAGATATTTCGAATCATTTAATTCAGGCCCCCTTATAACCCCCCTTTCAAATAAAGTATTTTGAATGCCATATAGCCTAAAATATAAGTTACAACTAACTTAATTTATATTCCAATTTTCATATATATATATATATATATATATATATATATATATATATATATAATTTGAACTGGTAATGGAAATTACGGGAAAACGGCTGAACGGATTTTAATGAGTGACCACTCATTTTCATGCCTGGCATCCAAAGTTTTTCGGAAAACTAGTAGTATTCAGTGAAATGTCAATTTTCCTACATAATTTTCCTATTTTCCAAAATCCATCTGTTGTCAGTTTTGAGAACTAATTTTATTCAATCACGGCCGAGTTGATTGAATTTCAGAACAAAACACACACTACAATAAACAAGACGCTATTACACGAAGGCCATGACCTGCAGATTGCCGACATATTTAGAGCTAAATTTAATTTGTTACTAAAAACTGATTCTGCAGTGTATAATTTTCTGAGTACAGCTGTGTATTGGATATTCAAGTCTACGAAACTTGAGGTGGTTTGATGACATTATTACCATTAGAAATTAAATATTATTATAGTTAATATCATGATGCATCTATTTTTTCATTAATTGTACATAATATTGATGCTATATTGATGACATGAAAGTGAAACGTTTTGTGGTTATGTAAGTAAATGTAGAGAATATCTTAATTAAGATCTTCATTTCTATAATTTACTGAGTGGCTGCTATATATAACTACAAAACTTAAGTAAGATAATAATATTGTTATTAAAAATCAAATATTTTTATACTTATTAACCCAGTGGGGTTGGGTCTTTTTCATATACTTAATGGCGGTGTAGTGTAGATATTGATATGTGCCATTGTCTTCAGTATTGGCTCTAGAGAGCGCAAAAATTACAATTCCTAAGGAAAGATCAAAAGGTATTACTTACTGATAAAATAAGAGGCCTAGAAAATTTTGTAGTCTCCAGATCATTTCAGCAAGATCTCTTAGTAGGATAAAATGATTTTACGCTCTACATTTCAAGTTCTACATGCAGCAGCTATACGAAAATGATATTGTTCGAAAACTTAGCAAACCTGACATTTTTTTAACTTTTGCCTACAATCCACAATGACCTGAAATAGCTACTGCTATCGTCCTGGCATTGATACTTGCGTTTTCGCGTTGAAACTCAAAAACTGAAGTTGGATAGGTTCAAGAAAAAGTATTTGGCCTAAAAAAAAATCCATTCAGAGAGAGTATGTTTCATTATTATGGAAGCAAATAACTATCAAAAAGACAAGTATTCTTCATTGAAAATAAATCTGAAAAATTTTTATTTGAACGTCTAAAGAACTTAGTTTGCAGCAATATTTGCTGCACAAGCCACTAGTTTTCATATAAATCGGTTCAACCATTATCGCGTGAAAAGGTAACAAACATCCAGACAGAGAGACATACACACAGACAGTCAGACATACAAACAAGAATTTCAAAAAAGCGATTTTCGGTTTCAGGGTGGTTAATTGTATATGTTAGGACCAATTATTTTTGGAAAATCGAAAATTACCAGAAAAATTTCGGCTACACATTTATTATTAGTATAGATTACAATTGCTTGTTTGTTAAAATGTGTGTATGATAAAGTTATGCAGTTTGTATTCTTTTGTTTTGTGTTTTTGGAAAATATAATTTCAATAAACGTTAATTAATATAATTAATTGTAACTAAAACCTTGTGCATCCCTCGTGTTTATCGCAAGGCTTGTCTCCCCCACACGTTACTTGCACTTTATTTACGTTTTCACTGTGCCTAAACGAGACGCTTTACTGTGTAGATTTTCTATCCATTTACGTGTACCCTATCGTTCCTTTCAATCTGCAAGGATATTTCATTTCCAACCTGTATCTGTACGGTATATACAATACTTACCTATTCGTTATTTATGAATCTCTCCTCTATTAATTTGTATACCTGTCCATTTATCCATCCATACATTCTTCCACTCATTCATGGTTCTATTTATTCAACCACTAATCAATCTATTACATTCATTCATGCATTTATTCATTCATTCATTCATTCATCTGTCCGTCCGTCAATCCATTCTTCCTTGTGGTCTTTGAATACTTGCCCATTCTGCCACCACTATAGGCCTATATCTATACTAATAATAAATCTGTAGCCGAAATTTTTCTGGTAATTTTCGATTTTCCAAAAATAATTGGTCCTAATATATATAATTAACCGCCCTGAAACCGAAAATCGCTTCCTTGAAATTTTTGTTTGTATGTCTGGATGTTTGTTAACTTTTCACGTGATAATGGCTGAACCGATTTATATGAAAATTGGAATATAAATTAAGTTCGTTGCACCTTAGAATTTAGGCTATATGGCATTCAAAATATTTTATTTAAAAGGGGGGTTATAAGGGGGCTTGAATTAAATAAATCGAAATATCTCCCTTAATATTAATTTTCATGACAAATATTACATAACAAAAGTTTCTTTAAAACTATTTTCCGATAAGTTTTATTCCATGCAACATTTTGATAGGACTGATATTTAATGAGACAAATGTTTCAAAATTACAATAACAACGCCATCTAAGGCGGTGTAATGAAATAAAAAACAAATGACTTCGTCTATAAGGGGCCTTGGACAACAACAATCGAAAGCTATGAAATATAGCCTACAGAGAATGTTTCTGTGTTTGTATGAAGTAATATCAGAAGCTAAATTAACCGATTTGTATAATTAATTATTAATTCACCGTTGGAAAGTGTAGTTTCTCTAGATGGACACAATGCTATAATGTTATTACAGTAACTTCTGAGTGAATCGAGGACAGGTAAGATTAAAATAGCTTCTTATGCACAGAAAACTTGATAGGCATTCGTTTCCTGTATTTCCTAAAATAATTTTTATGACCAAATGAGTGGTCTGTGGATCAAAATGATCGCATTTTAATTTTTTTAATACAATTTAAGTAACATAATAAACGATTTATCCTTCTATCAAACACGAATGTTCCCTGGATCAAATGTCCTATTTTAATTATGTAATTACTTTATATTTATTTCTAACGGGTGCAGCGGAGTGCACGGGTACGGCTAGTCTGCAATAAAACACACAAATAAAAGGGCTTACCTAGCTTGTAACCGGTACTACGTCGGTACGTAGCTTACGACAGCACAAACAATGGATAGATATTCGTTCTGTAGACCGTATTCGAATCTGCAATTGTTATTCTCTCCTCGAACAACATCAGAACTCGTGAAAATCATAAATCTCCCAAAAAAGAAAGAAAAAAACTCAAATTTTGTTCATGATATCTAGATCTGCTTATACTTTTGTAAGCACAGATATTTAAAATTGGATGCGTGGGATAGTATCAGTGCCAACGTCCGAGCTGTTCAGAGGATGATATTAAAAAGGGATGGGACACGTGAGATCGGTCAAGAACCTTCCGGTTTCATACGAGCTCATGAGGGTGTCAAGTGGAAGTTCGTTCAACTGAGGAAAACCGCGCGCACTTGAGGGGTGTCCATGTGCAGTCTGGTCGCTCGGTGTAGCGTGGTTCCTGCCGCGTCGCTTGGTCAGTGGCGCGAGATACGCGGGCGGGCCCAAGCAGTGGCGGCTCGTCGGATGTTGCTATCTTCCAGCAAAAGTACAGGGACATTATTTTATTTTTACTAATATTTCTAATATTAACCTGCTATGCCTTTGAATTAACGGTTGAGGACCGGAAACACTGTTTGTTATCCCTACCACGATCGGAGTTTGATGATACTAGCGTAAAATAAAAACAAATAATACATCTATTTACATAAACTAGGAAATATTACGATATAGGGATATAGGGATATAAGAGATAGGGTTGAAAGTAAATCCCGAAAAGACTAAGTATATGATTACATCGCGTGATCAGAATATTGTACGAAATGGAACTATAAAAGTTGGAGATTTATCCTTCGAAGAGGTGGAAAAATTCAAATATCTTGGAGCAACAGTAACAAATATAAATTACACTCGGGAGGAAATTAAACGCAGAATAAATATGGGAAATGCCTGTTATTATTCGGTTGAGAAGCTTTTATCATCCAGTCTGCTGTCAAAACATCTGAAAGTTAGAATTTATAAAACAGTTATATTACCGGTTGTTCTGTATGGCTGTGAAACTTGGACTCTCACTTTGAGAGAGGAACAGAGATTGAGGATTTTTGAGAATAAGGTGCTTAGGAAAATATTTGGGGCTAAGAGGGATGAAGTTACAGGAGAATGGAGAAAGTTACATAACACGCATTGTATTCTTCACCTGATATAATTAGGAACATTAAATTCAGACGTTTGAGATGGGCAGGGCATCTAGCACGTATGGGCGAATCCAGAAATGCATATAGAGTGTTAGTTGGGAGGCCTGAGGGGAAAAAGACCTTTGGGGAGGCCGAGACGTAGATGGGAGGATAATATTAAAATGGATTTGAGGGAGGTGGGATATGATGATAGAGACTGGATTAATCTTGCTCAGGATAGGGACCGATGGCGGGCTTATGTGAGGGCGGCAATGAACCTCCGGGTTTCCTAAAAGCCAGTAAGAAAGTAAGTAAGTAAGTAAGTTTTATTTACTCGAAATATGGTACTGTATTAACAAGTGTGTTTTTATTCAGCAGCTGAATTATCCAGGCGGTCGTATTCATTATGCAATGTATAGTAGGTCTATACTGTGTACAGCACATTAGCATACAATATCGAGAGTGCATTTTAATTGAAAAATAATCAAAATTTGGATATTTAAACAAATTGTTGAAAATGGTGACCGTTCATTTCGATACAAGCTTCAACTTTTTGTGCATATTACCGAAGACGTTTTTAAGCATATCTTCGAAAATTGAATATATTGCTTCTTGAATGTAGGCTAATTCTTTAATTCTTCTGTTTTTGTAGGATGTTCAGCAAACACAACTGTTTTACAATAACCCCAAAAGAAATAATGCAAAGCACTCAAATCAAACGACATGGGGAGCCATAACCCTGCTCATGTTGAAATAGTTCTCTACCTACTCTGTAACAGAGTAGGCCTACCGTCCGTACTGTAAATTCAATTTTCACTTCTGCCCAATTCGCACAGATTAATTACTCAGATATGCTATCTATTGCCCTTCCAAGTGGTTATTTCGCAGAGTCGTAGAAAGGGGGAAAATCACGTGATATTTGCTTAACGAGGCCCTTTTATTTAAATTATTTTGAACATTTTTGTATAATATTACGTAGCCACTAGCCTTTACAGAGAGGCCAGCAGAAATGGGTAGAGGAAACGGGATGCGACGTAACCAAACGAAGTAACAGTACCTGTGCGAAAATACCCATGATTCAATAAATGAATGCTCTTTCTTCCCTGGAAAATGTGTCCATATTTCTGGAACGTACTGTAGTCACTCAGTACTGTTTACTATGACCGTAAGACGACTTTGACTGCATATGCTGCCTTGGTTCTGTGTGGAGGACGGGTGAAAGTTTACTAGTAAGAGGGGTGGGAGTGAAATACATTCAGAAACTTAAGTGCAATAAGAATTGAAGTAAAAATGAAATGATGTCCCTGTATATATGCGTATAACTTCTGTCCTGCTTGGACGACCATCTGGTTGGGTTTCTTGAGAAGTTTTCTCCAACTGTGAAACGAAATCGTAAAAATATTTTTTTAATGTAGCAGAAGGACAGTGTTTTACACATATCAATTTTAATTATTGTTCAAGATACAGTAACGGAGGGAAAAAATATTGATTATTTCCAAAAGTTTTACTGCTGTAAGCTGTACCTAACCCCTTAAGACAGACGGTAGGCCTGCTTGTTTTGTATAAAGAAGGCTTTATACACATTTTATACTGTATTTTGTCGGAAGCTCGCAAAATATGAAACCCCACAAATTAAAATTTCACGTTCCTGATTGCAGAAAGAACTACAAGTTACTGGATTTCAATACAACAGAAACAAGGACAAAAAGAAATATTTAATGGAACGTTGCGACATTGTTGCCCGTGGCAACGAATTTTTAAGAACAATAAGAAAAATGAGGAAATTAGAAATATCTTGAATATTGTTATATGTGATTACTTTTAGTGCAGTTCTGTATTTTGCGTGTATATATTCCTTCAGTTAATTTATTTTTGTCAACTTAGTTCTGAAACATTCTATACAGTAGCCCTTTCTCGAAGTGGAGGTGGTCAGATCGTTTGAAATGTCAGCGGGAAACTTTCTTCCGTATGAAAAACAAAATATAATAGATCTACAGGGTGTCCCAAAAGTCTCCATATATAGAGAATATCAGTTCAAAATTGAAATTTCACATAATATGCTCAATATAACAGCCATCGAGAGTCAGGAACACGTGAATGAATGTGTTGCAAAAACTGCAACATACCCGTCGCTACATGACGACGACAAGGGCTTGCAGATGGTGTTGGGGGGGGGGGAAGCAAGGAATGTCCATTTTTAACGATTTTATAATGTATAGCGGGTTCTATAGATAGCAACTGGAACTATAGAATTATCAAATCACAAACAATTTAAAAGTGGAAAATGTTCGTGTAAGATAACGTTAAACATTTGGTACATTAATTAAAAACCAGGAAAGTTCAGGTATTATAATTTGTTTTTCTTGTTAATGATGTGTCCTGACATTCCCTATTTCCTCCCGATACCTTTCAGATATTGAGAATTCCAGTTTTTCTCCTGGTAGGCCTAAGACTTAAGATGACTCCAGAGGTAAAAATCAAGGAGTGTGAGATCTGGGGAGCGGTTTGGCCACATTGACACTTTTATTTTGAACTTACATTTCCCATGTATGGAGACTTTTGGGATATCCTGTATTATGAAAAAGTACTAGTAAAAATAATTCCAAGGCAAATATTTTTCGTCATCTGAAATTTTCCGTACTGTTTTTGTTCTTCTATTGCATCATTACTAGACAGTGTATGCGGGATGACTTAAGGAAAAGTGAAGTTGTTTCGTATCAGAGTATATGGCACGTGCCGCGCCGTCCGTCTTTTGTGTACCTGGCGAGTACAGCAGCGTACAACATTGCAACGCAATGTGTGCAGTTGTGTTATCCTGCTCAAGTATTTAGTACGCGTTGAATATGTTGTGCTGATCCATTCATAATGGCAAAACGTTAAATTCGCTCAGAGATACGAAATGCAATTAAGAAGTATGAGAGCGACATTTTATGTTTTAACGAAGACAATATCGTGTGTAATGTATGTAAAATTGAAATAAAAACCAGAACAACTCAGGCTATAGAGAAACATTGCAACAGTACATCGTACAGGAAATGCGTTGAAATGAAATCTGAGAAACAATCCACATCATCATCATCATCATCATCATCATCATCATCATCATCATCATCATCATCATCATCATCATCACCATCACGATCATCATCATCATCATCATCATTTAGTTGTGCGGGTCTAACGACACGTGCAACATGATGCTCAGTACAAATATTCCTCTAAAGAAATTGAGTGATCCCCATTTTAGAGGTTTTCTTCAGAAATTCTCTCGATACAAAAACTGTTTAAGCGATAGGCGAAGACGATTCAGCTTCAACAACTTACGAGAATATGTCGTCGTTTACTGCAAAGCTGGTAATTGCATCATTGATGACGAGGACTGAACCTTGCAAGGTACTGTATGTGCTACAGTACTACATTTTTCTTTTCCTTTTCACTGTATGGAGTTACAGTAGCATGTTGACGTCGTCTGTTTACGTTTAAAACCTGTTCAGCCAATGGTCTGAATGAAAAAAAATGTAACGTATAGTACTGTAAATGTGCACCTACATTCAACGATAAGTCATCCCGCATCCACTTTCTAATCATTACCGATAGACGATAAAGAACAACTTACTTACAAATGGCCTTTAAGGAACCCGGAGGTTCATTGCCGCCCTCACATAAGCACGCCATTGGTCCCTATCCTGTGCAAGATTAATCCAGTCTCTATCATCATATCCCACCTCCCTCAAATCCACTTTAATATTATCCTCCCATCTACGTCTCGGCCTCCCAAAGATCTTTTTCCCTCCGGTCTCCAAACTAACACTCTATATGCATTTCTGGATTCGCCCATACGTGCTACATGCCCTGCCCATCTCAAACGTCTGGATTTAATGTTCCTAATTATGTTAGGTGAAGAAAACAATGCGTGCAGTTCTGCGTTGTGTAACTTTCTCCATTCTCCTGTAACTTCATCCCGCTTAGCCCCAAATATTTTCCTAAACACCCTATTCTCAAACACCCTGAACCTATGTTCCTCTCTCAGAGTGAGAGTCCAAGTTTCACAACCATACAGAACAACCGGTAATATATAACTGTTTTATAAATTGTAACTTTCAGATTTTTTGACAGCAGACTAGGTGACAAAAGCTTCTCAACCGAATAATAACAGGCATTTCCCATATTTATTCTGCGTTTAATTTCCTCCTGAGTGTTATTTATATTTGTTACTGTTGCTCCAAGATATTTGAATTTTTCCACCTCTTCGAAGGATAAATCTCCAATTTTTATATTTCCATTTCGTACAATATTCTGGTCACGAGACATAATCATATACTTCGTCTTTTCGGGATTTACTTCCAAACCGATCGCTTTACTTGCTTCAAGTAAAATTTCCGTGATTTCCCTAATCGTTTGTGGATTTTCTCCTAATATATTCACGTCATCCGCATAGACAAGCAGCTGATGTAACCCGTTCAATTCCAAACCCTGCCTGTTATCCTGAACTTTCCTAATGGCATATTCTAAAGCGAAGTTAAAAAGTAAAGGTGATAGTGCATCTCCTTGCTTTAGCCCGCAGTGAATTGGAAAAGCATCAGATAGTACCAGTAAAAATAATTCCGAGGCAAATTTTTTTCGTCATGTTAAATTTTCCCTACATTTTTTTTTTTTTTTTTTGTATAGACGACTAACTCGACTCCAAATTGTTTGTGAAGTGTAAAAAGAATTTCCAAGTGCAAGAGGTAGCTGAAGAGCGGCGAGATGTTGGTGCCCACGTGCCGATACGAGATCTCGCTGACATGCGAGAAGTGAACCAGCGGACGTCCGTTGTTTATTGACCACCGCATCAACTCTACTGGAATGGGGTTCGCGGTGGCACCCTGCACAACCCCCCGTTGTTCAGATGAATGAAAAATATCGACCCGTCTCGTAATGAAGTGTGGCGATCGAGTGCTCGTCGGGTCGAGTCTCGACAGGGGCGGTGGCACATACTTCCCCTCGCGGGATTAAGAGGGCTGCATGTCACCGTGATGGAGTGCTTGGGTTATGATAGAACGCTATGTTATCCCATCCCATTCTATTCTGTATCATTGTGGTATGTTTTACTGTATGCTATTTATTTGTTTATCTCTTTACCATTGAGTTATGTTCCGCTCTATCATTCTCAGTTACAGTTTATTCTTCCCTGTTTATTATCATTAATTAATTTATTTTCATATCTATTCTGTTCTTTTTATAACATTCAATCCCTCTTTCTCTTTCCAGTTACATTCAATTGTGCTGTAGTAGATTGAACATATTTTGTTCTTCCATACATTAAATTCTGTTTCATTATATTGCAATATATTTTCTTTTTTCCATTATATACAATTCTATTTTATTTTAGATTATTAACTGTCTTTTTTTCTGTTCCATTATATCAAATTATGTTTCATTACTGTGACCATCTTTTCTTATGTTCCCTTATATTCAGTTCTGTTTTGTCATACCAACTCTCTTTTCTTCTGTTTCATTATAATCAACTATGTTTCATTACACTGACCTCTTTTCTTCTGTTTCACTATATTCAATTATGCTTTACTACGCTGACTATCTTTCCTTCTGTTCCGTTGTATTCAGTTCTGTTTTGTTATACTGA
The DNA here is from genome assembly GCF_040183065.1 of Periplaneta americana. Taxonomy (NCBI): domain Eukaryota; kingdom Metazoa; phylum Arthropoda; class Insecta; order Blattodea; family Blattidae; genus Periplaneta; species Periplaneta americana. The sequence continues at coordinate 13,742,037 of NC_091117.1, read as the reverse complement.
CTCTCTTTTCTTCTGTCGGCCTGGGTATCGTAGTCGGTATAGCGCTGGCCTTCTTCGATCCCCGCTCAGGTCGATGATATTTAAGTGTGCTTAAATGCGACAGGCTCATGTCAATAGATTTATTGGCATGTAAAAGAACTCCTAAGGGACAAAATTCCGGCACTCCAGCGACACTTATATAACCTCTGCAGTTGTGAGCGTCGTTAAATAAACCATAATTTAAATTTTCTTTCCTTCTGTTTCATTACACCTTTTCTTCTGTTCCCTTATATTCAGTTCTGTTTTGTCATACCAGCTCTCTTTTCTTCTGTTTCACTATATTCAATTATGCTTTACTACGCTGACTATCTTTCCTTCTGTTCCGTTGTATTCAGTTCTGTTTTGTTATACCAGCTCTCTTTTCTTCTGTTTCATTATAATCAATTATGTTTCATTACACTGACCTCTTTTCTTCTGTTTCACTATATTCATTTATGCTTTAATACGCTATCTTTCCTTCTGTTCCGTTATATTCAGTTCTGTTTTGTTATACCAACTCTCTTTTCTTCTGTTTCACTATATTCAATTATGCTTTACTACGCTGACTATCTTTCCTTCTGTTCCGTTGTATTCAGTTCTGTTTTGTTATACCAACTCTCTTTTCTTCTGTTTCATTATAATCAATTGTGTTTCATTACACTGACCTCTTTTCTTCTGTTTCACTATATTCAATTATGCTTTACTACGCTGACTATCTTTCCTTCTGTTCCGTTGTATTCAGTTCTGTTTTGTTATACCAACTCTTTTCTTCTGTTTCATTATAATCAATTATGTTTCATTACACTGACCTCTTTTCTTCTGTTTCACTATATTCATTTATGCTTTAATACTCTATCTTTCCTTCTGTTCCGTTATATTCAGTTCTTTTTTGTTATACCAACTCTCTTTTCTTCTGTTTCATTATAATCAATTATGTTTCATTACACTGACCTCTTTTCTTCTGTTTCACTATATTCAATTATGCTTTACTACGCTGACTATCTTTCCTTCTGTTCCGTTGTATTCAGTTCTGTTCTGTTATACCAACTCTCTTTTCTTCTGTTTCATTATAATCAATTGTGTTTCATTACACTGATCTCTTTTCTTCTGTTTCACTATATTCAATTATGCTTTACTACGCTGACTATCTTTCCTTCTGTTCCGTTATATTCAGTTCTGTTTTGTTATACCAACTCTCTTTTCTTCTGTTTCATTATAATCAATTATGTTTCATTACACTGACCTCTTTTCTTCTGTTTCACTATATTCAATTATGCTTTACTACGCTGACTATCTTTCCTTCTGTTCCGTTGTATTCAGTTCTGTTTTGTTATACCAACTCTCTTTTCTTCTGTTTCATTATAATCAATTATGTTTCATTGCACTGACCTCTTTTCTTCTGTTTCACTATATCCAGTTATGCTTTACTACGCTGACTATCTTTCCTTCTGTTCCGTTGTATTCAGTTCTGTTTTGTTATACCAGCTCTCTTTTCTTCTGTTTCATTATAATCAATTATGTTTCATTACACTGACCTCTTTTCTTCTGTTTCACTATATTCAGTTATGCTTTACTACGCTGACTATCTTTCCTTCTGTTCCGTTGTATTCAGTTCTGTTTCGTTATACCAACTCTCTTTTCTTCTGTTTCATTATAATCAATTATGTTTCATTACACTGACCTCTTTTCTTCTGTTTCACTATATTCAATTATGCTTTACTACGCTATCTTTCCTTCTGTTCTGTTGTATTCAGTTCTGTTTTGTTATACCAATTCTCTTTTCTTCTGTTTCATTATAATCAATTATGTTTCATTAAACTGGCCTCTTTTCTTCTGCTTCACTATATTCAATTATGCTTTACTACGCTGACTATCTTTCCTTCTGTTCCGTTGTATTCATTTCTGTTTCGTTATACCAACTCTCTTTTCTTCTGTTTCATTATAATCAGTTATGTTTCATTACACTGACCTCTTTTCTTCTGTTTCACTATATTCAATTATGCTTGACTACGCTATCTTTCCTTCTGTTCCGTTGTATTCAGTTCTGTTTTGTTATACCAACTCTCTTTTCTTCTGTTTCATTATAATCAATTATGTTTCATTACACTGACCTCTTTTCTTCTGTTTCACTATATTCAATTATGCTTTACTACGCTGACTATCTTTCCTTCTGTTCCGTTGTATTCAGTTCTGTTTTGTTATACCAACTCTCTTTTCTTCTGTTTCATTATAATCAATTGTGTTTCATTACACTGACCTCTTTTCTTCTGTTTCACTATATTCAATTATGCTTTACTACGCTGACTATCTTTCCTTCTGTTCCGTTGTATTCAGTTCTGTTTTGTTATACCAACTCTCTTTTCTTCTGTTTCATTATAATCAATTATGTTTCATTACACTGACCTCTTTTCTTCTGTTTCACTATATTCAATTATGCTTTACTACGCTATCTTTCCTTCTGTTCCGTTGTATTAAGTTCTGTTTTGTTATACCAACTCTCTTTTCTTCTGTTTCATTATAATCAATTATGTTTCATTACACTGACCTCTTTTCTTTTGTTTCACTATATTCATTTATGCTTTACTACGATGACTATCTTTCCTTCTGTTCCGTTGTATTCAGTTCTGTTTTGTTATACCAACTCTCTTTCCTTCTGTTTCATTATAATTAATTGTGTTTCATTATACTGACCTCTTTTTTTCTGTTTCACTATATTCAATTATGCTTTACTACGCTGACTATCTTTCCTTCTGTTCGTTGTATTCAGTTCTGTTTTGTTATACCAACTCTCTTTTCTTCTGTTTCATTATAATCATGTTTCATTGCACTGACCTCTTTTCTTCTGTTTCACTATATTCAGTTATGCTTTACTACACTGACTATCTTTCCTTCTGTTCCGTTGTATTCAGTTCTCTTTTTTGTTATACCAGCTCTCTTTTCTTCTGTTTCATTATAATCAATTATGTTTCATTACACTGACTTCTCTTCTGCTGTTTCACTATATTCAATTTTGCTTTACTACGCTGACTATCTTTCCTTCTGTTCCGTTGTATTCAGTTCTATTTTGTTATACCAACTCTCTTTTCTTCTGTTTCATTATAATCAATTGTGTTTTATTACACTGACCCCTTTTCTTCTGTTTCACTATATTCAATTATGGCTTACTACGCTGACTATCTTTCCTTCTGTTCCGTTCTATTCAATTCTGTTTTGTTATACCAACTCTCTTTTCTTCTGTTTCATTATAATCAATTGTTTCATTACACTGACCTCTTTTCTTCTGTTTCACTATATGCAATTATGCTTTACTACGCTATCTTTCCTTCTGTTCCGTTGTATTCAGTTCTGTTTTGTTATACCAACTCTCTTTTCTTCTGTTTCATTATAATCAATTATGTTTCATTATACTGACCTCTTTTCTTCTGTTTCACTATATTCAATTATGCTTTACTACGCTGACTATCTTTCCTTCTGTTCCGTTATATTCAGTTCTGTTTTGTTATACCAACTCTCTTTTCTTCTGTTTCATTATAATCAATTATGTTTCATTATACTGACCTCTTTTCTTCTGATTCACTATATTCAATTATGCTTTACTACGCTGACTATCTTTCCTTCTGTTCCGTTATATTCAGTTCTGTTTTGTTATACCAACTCTCTTTTCTTCTGTTTCATTATAATCAATTGTGTTCATTACACTGACCTCTTTTCTTCTGTTTCACTATATTCAATTATGCTTTACTACGCTGACTATCTTTCCTTCTGTTCCGTTGTATTCAGTTCTGTTTTGTTATACCAACTCTCTTTTCTTCTGTTTCATTATAATCAATTATGTTTCATTACACTGACCTCTTTTCTTCTGTTTCACTATATTCAGTTATGCTTTACTACGATGACTATCTTTCCTTCTGTTCCGTTGTATTCAGTACTGTTTTGTTATACCAACTCTCTTTTCTTCTGTTTCATTATAATCAATTATGTTTCATTACACTGACCTCTTTTCTTCTGTTTCACTATATTAAGTTATGCTTTACTACGCTGACTATCTTTCCTTCTGTTCCGTTATATTCAGTTCTGTTTTGTTATACCAACTCCCTTTTCTTCTGTTTCATTATAATCAATTGTGTTTCATTACATTGACCTCTTTTCTTCTGTTTCACTATATTCAATTATGCTTTACTACGCTGACTATATTTCCTTCTGTTCCGTTGTATTCAGTTCTGTTTTGTTATACCAACTCTCTTTTCTTCTGTTTCATTATAATCAATTGTGTTTCATTACACTGACCTCTTTTCTTCTGTTTCACTATATTCAATTATGCTTTACTACGCTGACTATATTTCCTTCTGTTCCGTTGTATTCAGTTCTGTTTTGTTATACCAACTCTCTTTTCTTCTGTTTCATTATAATCAATTGTTTCATTACACTGACCTCTTTTCTTCTGTTTCACTATATTCAGTTATGCTTTACTACGCTGACTATCTTTCCTTCTGTTCTGTTGTATTCAGTTCTGTTTTGTTATACCAATTCTCTTTTCTTCTGTTTCATTATAATCAATTATGTTTCATTACACTGACCTCTTTTCTTCTGCTTCACTATATTCAATTATGCTTTACTACGCTGACTATCTTTCCTTCTGTTCCGTTGTATTCATTTCTGTTTTGTTATACCAACTCTCTTTTCTTCTGTTTCATTATAATCAATTATGTTTCATTACACTGACCTCTTTTCTTCTGTTTCACTATATTCAGTTATGCTTTACTACGCTGACTATCTTTCCTTCTGTTCTGTTGTATTCAGTTCTGTTTTGTTATACCAATTCTCTTTTCTTCTGTTTCATTATAATCAATTATGTTTCATTACACTGACCTCTTTTCTTCTGCTTCACTATATTCAATTATGCTTTACTACGCTGACTATCTTTCCTTCTGTTCCGTTGTATTCATTTCTGTTTTGTTATACCAACTCTCTTTTCTTCTGTTTCATTATAATCAATTATGTTTCATTACACTGACCTCTTTTCTTCTGTTTCACTATATTCAGTTATGCTTTACTACGCTGACAATCTTTCCTTCTGTTCCGTTGTATTCAGTTCTGTTTTCTTATACCAATTCTCTTTTCTTCTGTTTCATTATAAATCAATTATGTTTCATTACACTGACCTCTTTTCTTCTGCTTCACTATATTCAATTATGCTTTACTACGCTGACTATCTTTCCTTCTGTTCCGTTGTATTCATTTCTGTTTTGTTATACCAACTCTCTTTTCTTCTGTTTCATTATAATCAATTGTGTTTCATTACACTGACCTCTTCTCTTCTGTTTCACTATATTCAATTATGCTTTACTACGCTGACTATCTTTCCTTCTGTTCCGTTGTATTCAGTTCTGTTTTGTTATACCAACTCTCTTTTCTTCTGTTTCATTATAATCAATTATGTTTCATTACACTGACCTCTATTCTTCTGTTTCACTATATTCAATTATGCTTTACTACGCTATCTTTCCTTCTGTTCCGTTGTATTCAGTTCTGTTTTGTTATACCAACTCTCTTTTCTTCTGTTTCATTATAATCAATTATGTTTCATTACACTGACCTCTTTTCTTCTGTTTCACTATATTCATTTATGCTTTACTAAGATGACTATCTTTCCTTCTGTTCCGTTGTATTCAGTTCTGTTTTGTTATACCAACTATCTTTTCTTCTGTTTCATTATAATCAATTGTGTTTCATTACACTGACCTCTTTTCTTCTGTTTCACTATATTCAATTATGCTTTACTACGCTGACTATCTTTCCTTCTGTTCCGTTGTATTCAGTTCTGTTTTGTTATACCAACTCTCTTTTCTTCTGTTTCATTATAATCAATTATGTTTCATTGCACTGACCTCTTTTCTTCTGTTTCACTATATTCTGTTATGCTTTACTACACTGACTATCTTTCCTTCTGTTCCGTTGTATTCAGTTCTGTTTTGTTATACCAACTCTCTTTTCTTCTGTTTCATTATAATCAATTGTTTCATTACACTGACCTCTTTTCTTCTGTTTCACTATATTCAATTATGCTTTACTACGCTGACTATCTTTCCTTCTGTTCCGTTGTATTCAGTTCTGTTTTGTTATACCAACTCTCTTTTCTTCTGTTTCATTATAATCAATTATGTTTCATTGCACTGACCTCTTTTCTTCTGTTTCACTATATTCAGTTATGCTTTACTACGCTGACTATCTTTCCTTCTGTTCCGTTGTATTCAGTTCTGTTTCGTTATACCAACTCTCTTTTCTTCTGTTTCATTATAATCAATTGTGTTTCATTACACTAACCTCTTTTCTTCTGTTTCACTATATTCATTTATGCTTTACTACGCTATCTTTCATTCCGTTACGTTATATTCAGTTCTGTTTTGTTATACCAACTATCTTTTCTTCTGTTTATTATAATCAATTGTGTTTCATTACACTGTCCTCTTTTCTTCTGTTTCACTATATTCAATTATGCTTTACTACGCTGACTATCTTTCCTTCTCTTCCGTTTTATTCAGTTCTGTTTTGTTATACCAACTCTCTTTTCTTCTGTTTCATTATAATCAATTGTTTCATTACACTGATCTCTTTTCTTCTGTTTCACTATATTCAATTATGCTTTACTACGCTATCTTTCCTTCTGTTCTGTTGTATTCAGTTCTGTTTTGTTATACCAACTCTCTTTTCTTCTGTTTCATTATAATCAATTGTTTCATTACACTGACCTCTTTTCTTCTGTTTCACTATATTCAGTTATGCTTTACTACGCTGACTATCTTTCCTTCTGTTCCGTTGTATTCAGTTCTGTTTTGTTATACCAACTCTCTTTTCTTCTGTTTCATTATAATCAATTGTTTCATTACACTGACCTCTTTTCTTCTGTTTCACTATATTCATTTATGCTTTACTACGCTGACTATCTTTCCTTCTGTTCCGTTGTATTCAGTTCTGTTTTGTTATACTAGCTCTCTTTTCTTCTGTTTCATTATAATCAATTATGTTTCATTACACTGACCTCTTTTGTTCTGTTTCACTATATTCAGTTATGCTTTACTACGCTGACTATCTTTCCTTCTGTTCCGTTGTATTCAGTTCTGTTTCGTTATACCATCTCTCTTTTCTTCTGTTTCATTATAATCAATTGTGTTTCATTACACTGTCCTCTTTTCTTCTGTTTCACTATATTCATTTATGCTTTACTACGCTATCTTTCATTCTGTTACGTTATATTCAGTTCTGTTTTGTTATACCAACTCTCTTTTCTTCTGTTTATTATAATCAATTGTGTTTCATTACACTGACCTCTTTTCTTCTGTTTCACTATATTCAATTATGCTTTACTACGCTGACTATCTTTCCTTCTCTTCCGTTATATTCAGTTCTGTTTTGTTATACCAACTCTCTTTTCTTCTGTTTATTATAATCAATTGCGTTTCATTACACTGACCTCTTTTCTTCTGTTTCACTATATTCAATTATGCTTTACTACGCTGACTATCTTTCCTTCTGTTCCGTTGTATTCAGTTCTGTTTTGTTGTACCAACTCTCTTTTCTTCTGTTTCATTATAATCAATTATGTTTCATTACACTGACCTCTTTCCTTCTGTTTCACTATATTCAATTATGCTATACTACGCTGATTATCTTTCCTTCTGTTCCGTTATATTCAGTTCTGTTTTGTTATACTGACTCTCTTTTCTTCTGTCGGCCTGGGTATCGTAGTCGGTATAGCGCTGGCCTTTCTTCGATCCCCGCTTAGGTCGATGACATTTAAGTGTGCTTAAATGCGACAGGCTCATGTCAATAGATTTACTGGCATGTAAAAGAACTCCTAATGGACAAAATTCCGGCACTCCAGCGACGCTGATATAACCTCTGCAGTTGTGAGCGTCTTTAAATAAACCGTAATTTAAAATTTCTTTTCTTCTGTTTCATTATATTCAATTCTGTTTCATTACATTGGCCATATTTTCTTCTGTTTCATTATATTCAATTCTGTTTTTCATACTGACCCTCTTTTCTTCTGTTACACTATATCAATTCTGCTTTATTATACGGACTATCTTTCCTTCTGTTTATTATTATACCGACTATCTTTCCTTCTGTTCTGACCATCTTTTCTTCTGTTCCAATATATTCAGTTGTTTTGTTATACTGACCCTCTTTTCTTCTGTTTCATTACACTGACCACATCTTTCCTTTTGTTTCATTATATTCAATTCTGTTTATTATACTGACCTTTTCTTCTGTTACACTATATCAATTCTGCTTTATTATACCGACTATTTTTCCTTCTGTTCCATTATATTCAGTTCTGTTTTGATATACTGACCATCTTTTCTTCTGTTCCATTATATTGAGTTGTTTTGTTATACTGACCCTCTTTTCTTCTGTTTCATTACACTGACCACATCTTTTCTTTTGTTTCATTATATTCAATTCTGTTTTGGTACACTGACCATCTTTTCTTCTGTTTCATTATATTCAATTCTGTGGGGTATCTGTGGGTATCTTTTCTTCTGTTACACTATATCAATTCTGCTTTATTATACCGACTATATTTCCTTCTGTTTCATTATATTCAGTTCTGTTTTGTTATACTGACCATCTTTTATTCTGTTCCATTATATTCAATTGTTTTGTTATACTGACCCTCTTTTCTTCTGTTTCATTACACTGATCACATCTTTCCTTTTGTTTCATTATATTGAATTCTGTTTTGGTACACTGATCCTCTTTCCTTTTGTTCCATTACATTCAGTTCTATCTTATTATACTAGCCATCTTTCCTTGTGTTTCATTATATTCCATTCTTTTTTATTATACTGACTACTTTTGCTTCTGATCCATATTACATTCAATACCTTATCTTCTGTTTAATTATATTACATCCTGTTTCATTACGTAGAATATATTACATTGAATTAATCGTTTATTGTATTGAACATCTTTTCTTCTGTTTCGTTATATTGTATTCTATTTTACCATGTTGAACATATTTTCCCCTATTCCAGTATAAGCTAATCTGTTTCATTATATTCAACATCTTTCCTTTTGTTCCATTATATTAAATTCTATTTTATGATACTGGGCATCTTTTCTTCTGTTCCATTACACTTAATTTTGTTTTATTATATTGGGCATCTTTTCTCCTGTTCCATTATATTGAGCTTTGTATTATTATATTGGGCATCTTTTCTCCTGATGCATTATATTCAGCTTTGTTTTATTATATTGGGCATCTTTTCTCCTGATCCATTATATTCAGCTTTGTTTTATTATATTGGGCATCTTTTCTCCTGATCCATTATATTCAGCTTTGTTTTATTATATTGGGCATCTTTTCTGCTGATCCATTATATTCAGCTTTGTTTTATTATATTCGGCATCTTCTCCTGATGCATTATATTTAGCTTTGTTTTATTATATTGGGCATCTTCTCCTGATGCATTATATTCAGCTTTGTTTTATTATATTGGGCATCTTTTTCTTCTGTTCTATTATATTCCATTGTCAACTAACAATCTACTTGCAGCTAACAATGCAATTATAAACTGAGTATAATCTAATCACATTCAGTTAGATGACTGTGATGGCACAATAAGCATATAGAAGTCTTTTGCTATAACGCTATAATGTTTTCAGATGTCTCGTATGAAGAAAATTAAAATATATTTTCTGTAATAAAGAGGCTTTCCGACCAAACTGCAGTATGTACCTTCTTCCTCTAATTAAGTATCACAGAATCTACTTGAAGAAGAAAATGTAATATAGTACTTAGTTTCTTCCGTTAAGTGAATAAAGAGAATTTATTGTTGGTGTCCTAAATTCGTCTGCTTTCTTATAATATAATGAAGATAGCTTCTCATCTCTTATAAAATGATAGCAACAACGATTATGTTCACAATGAATACTTATAAAAACAAGATACCGTTATGGTTAGGCCTATATGGATTAATTGATTTTGGACAGACTCCGAATCTTAAAATACTCTACAAGATTTGAGATGAAGAATGTAATTGTCGAATAGTCTTTCATATCTCTTGTACTTCGATTTCCTCCCCTAATTTCATCCAATCGATGCTTCATAATCTATGATTGTCTCAATCTCTCTCAAATGCCCTCAATAATTCAAAGGGGACATAAAATGAAAACCTTATTTGCAATCGCACGTCAAATGAATAATGAACGCGAATTCTAGGTTATGGACGCGGGGTGTCAAAGCAACTTCTTTAAGGTCACTTTTGCGAGACATAGAGAGATGGAAATTACTGCGATGAAAAACTTAATCGGTTTATTTAAGACTTAGCAGAAGTGTAAGCGGCAATATTGAAAAGTTGAAGTTAATCTCCTTGTTGTCGAACGTAACTTTTCTGATGTAAGCCTATCAGAATTCAGGAAGTGGGAACATCTTATTCTTAATGGAATATCAGCATTTCAATCACTTCCACCTACTTGTTGTCATCATAATTTTTAGTCGTTATCATTGTCATTATTAATTTCTGTCATCACTATCGTAATCATCATCATCATCATCATCATCATCATCATCATCGCCTTTACCACCACTGTCACAGCCTTTCTCATCGTCATTGTAGTCTTCCTCACTACCATTTTCATCGTCTTTATCATCATTTCAGTAATTGTCTCTCCCTCATTGTCCTAAGCAGCCCATGAGATGTACAAGTACGTACTATAATAGGATACCCTACCTTTTACTATACAAGAGACTGCGTCACCTAGCATCACAAGCAGCCTTTCTTCATTTCCATTCTCTGGCTAGAAAATGATTTTAATCAGTCCAGAAAAAGTATAAAGTAGAACCGTTGTTGTTTAGTCAACTGTCCGAAGATAAGTCTGAACCTCAAAATGATGCCAACAAGGCACAACTCGTAAGGCAACTAAGCCAGGAGATAATGGGATAGGCTGGCCAAAAGCAGAATTAACTATGGAAATTATTAGTATATGCAAGAAATATACTGCTAACGCTGAAATATGCATTAACGTCCAAAATGCGCACTTACGCGATCTAAAAACCATGCGCCAATTCCCTTGATTAAATACAAAATATGTAATTACTAAGTATTATTAAGACATGCTGCTTTAATCGAAATATTTGCGTATAATTCTCATAAAAATTATAAGTCATTATTATTATTATTATTATTATTATCATTATTATTATTATTATTATTATTATTATTATTATTATTATTATTATTATTATTATTATTATTATTATTTTAATGCGTCATAGTGTCATTACAGGGAATGAGATGAGAGTAAAGTGAAAGACTATTGAAACTTATGTAGGACCTATACATAATTATGTAGGTTGTATTGTAAAATTGGGTATTTTATTTTATGTTTTATTATTATTGTGTTAAATTGTATTGTGTATTCTTATTGTATTGTGTGTAAAATTGTATATGTGTTGTAAAATTGTATTGTGTATTGTAAATTTTATTGTGTATTGGTTATCATTTTATTGTGTATTGTTAATATTGTATATACCACTGCCACCGGGTGCTTGCCCACTTGCAGTGTAAATAAATAGATACATACATACATACATTATTATTATTATACTCCCTCTGTTTCAAAATATGGTATATAAAGATGTCATTTATTCCGTTCCATAATATGGTATACATTTGTTAAAGTTCTCAGTAATATAATGTAACTTTAAAACATCTTCTAGATAGGCCTAGTTATTTGTTTGATAAATTAACATAAGGAAAACTAATAAATAAAACACATTTAATTTTGTGTGATGTCAAATTAATAAAAATAAAACATTGTTTTGAAAGAGACAAATTAACATAACTGCAATGATTTACAACCCGTTTTTATACAGTTGTTCCTTAGATGTTCTATTCAAAATTGGCTGGGTTGTTGTTACGTTTTCTGCAACAGGAACACCACAGCAGGTACCCATTTGATTTCTGTTCATAAAGAACTATTTAAATATTATAGTTTGATGCACTACACAAGATTTGGAACTGCACTGTCTGATAGTCCTTTCACTACTGAACAGAATACCACACTGCGAAACAATTCGTGCGCGCATGCTCAATTATCAAACTTGTTTTGTTTGTTACTACACCATGTTTTGGAACGGAGAGAGTATTTTACTATTATTATCTCTTCACAATGTCCACACCTGTGGAGTAACTGTTAGAGCGTCTGGCCGCGAAACCAGGTGGCCCGAGTTCGAATCCCGGTTGGGACAAGTTACCTGGTTGAGGTTTTTTCTCAACCAAATTTGTGCAAATGCTGGGTAACTTTCGGTGCTGGACCCCGGACTCATTTCACCGACATTATCACCTTCACCTCATTCAGACGCTAAATAACCTGAGATTTTGATACAGCGTCGTAATAGTATTATACGTTACAAGAGCGGTATGTTGACGTTTTCATGGTCGAGGAAAAGATTGAAAAAGGGAAACGTAGTTGAGCTTTTTTGATTTCCGAGAACATGAAAACAAACATACCGCTCGTGTATCGTACATTATTTTGTGCGAAGATCGTTTATTACATACCTGAAACACGAATTTCTAATTAGTTGCAATGAAATATCCATGTTGGTTTCTGTTTAATGACGGCAACTTCGGAAAACCAACATATCTTTCTTCAACATTGTTGCTATAAAATGTTTTCTGTGTTTACTATAATCCAGCAGGCCGTGATATACGTCTGTCTTTTTTCCCCCCAGTCTATAAATGCGAACTTAAAACAAACGGTAAGGTTATGTAATGATTTATTTTTCATTTTAATATTTTAACAATATTATTTATATAACATACTGCAGTAATAACATCGGCATCTGGAATCTTGTTGATTTTTTTTCACGGCTTCCTTAATGTTGCTTGTATCAGGAATGCAATAAGTTTCTTGGAGTAGTAGATTTTACTTAATTTTTTGCAAATATTTAGAAACAATAATTAACATTGCAATTTAGGTGAAATTGCAGTGGTAAGTTTCCAATTTATAATTAGTACTATGTTAAACATCTCTAAAAATTATATGTTAAAAGCCTAAAGCAGTAAAATGAATGTCGCGCTTAAGTGGTAAGAAGAGGGAAATTGTTATGTGTGTTACGTTGGGAATACTGAATGTGGTATTTCACACTTACCGCGTATTGGTTCTGTGCGGAAAACAAACAAATACGCACGATCTCGCACAAAATAACCTACTTGAATAAATAAAAAATCTCTTTACAATTTTAGTTATGATTAAAAGTTTTGTAGATATGTAGGGTGTAAACGATATAAACTGTCAAAAAATATTGGTGGTAGATCATAAATAACTAAAGAAAAAAGTAAAATAACACTTTTCTCTAACTTTCAAGGTTTTCCCAGATGGAAATGTGTTTTGTGAGTTTGTATTTTTTAAAGACTAAACAGTCGTTATTTACTTTGCCCGATACATACACTGAAGCAATCGTCTGTTGCTCTGTTGTGTGCTGGTGTCTGTGTTGGGGCAAGGTCTTTGGCAGTGGCATTCACGTTCAATGGAAATATAAACAAATAATAAGACTGCTATCAGTCTTAAAAACATTGTGTTTTACAAATTAAAAATAAAATTATAACAAATAATTTAATTTTACTAGACATTTGGTGCCATGTATTGTGGGTCCCTATCACCAGGGCATGGCGCGTCCTCAGGTTGCGGATCGAGGAGACGGCCTCCACATATGGAGGGTAGCTGCGAATATATTGAATAAGCAGTCGCAGACAGCCGATGAGGGGTGGTCCTCCAGCTTGGGGGTTGGGCGAAGGGCTAACAACCCATCACCGTAAAAAACATCTTATTACGAATCCTTCAAATAAGCCTCGGAATGGGACTGATTCTCTGGCCCGACCACAGCAAAGGAATAAGGTTTTGAGATTTCGTACTTGGAATGTTATAGAAATTCAAATACCTTGGAGCAACAGTAACAAATATAAACGATACTCTGGAGGAAATTAAACACAGAATAAATATAGGAAATGCCTGTTATTATTCGGTTGAGAAGCTTTTATCATCCAGTCTGCTGTCAAAAAATCTGGAAGTTAGAATTTTAAAACAGTTATATTACCGGTTGTTCTGTATGGTTGTGAAACTTGGATTCTCACTTTGAGAGAGGAACATAGGTTAAGGGTGTTTGAGAATAAGGTGCTTAGGAAAATATGTGGGGCTAAGCGGAATGAAGTTACAGGAGAATGGAGAAAGTTACACAACACAGAACTGCACGCATTGTATTCTTCACCTGACATAATTAGGAACATTAAATTCAGACGTTTGAGATGGGCAGGGCATGTAGCACGTATGGGCGAATCTATAAATGCATATAGAGTGTTAATTGGGAGGCCGGAGGGAAAAATACCTCTGGGGAGGCCGAGACGTAGATGGGAAGATAATATTAAAATGGATTTGTGGGAAGCGGGATATGATGATAGAGACTGGATTAATCTTGCTCAGGATAGAGACCGATGGCGGGCTTATGTGAAGGCGGCAATGAAACTCCGGGCTCCTTAAAAGCCAGTAAGTAAGTAAGTAAGTAAGTAAGTAAGTAAGTAAGTAAGTAAGTAAGTAAGTAAGTAAGTAGTAAGACATTTGGTCAGTAGACCGATATGTAAGTACTCTCTACAATTTTGGCTGTTTATATCGCTTACATCCTGTATAACAAGGCAATTTTTGTTTCAGATGATATATTGCGATATCCAAGACAACTATGAAACGGGAAATGACGAATGTCTTCCCCTTTTTTTCCTGTGCTGGGTGATTTTCCTGCATTGGTATGTATCTACAGCAGTTTCCGGTTTAAGAATATATTCTAAGAATGCATGTTTTAGGGTCGATTTCTAAAACGAGGTCTAGACCCCGGCCATGGTTTTAAACTCCGTTTGGATTTATAAAACGAGATCTTTTTCATTTTTCTGAGCCACGGCTCGAAACCATGGTCTGAAGCAGAGACCACGGCTGGGGTAGGTTTAAAACCACGGCTTCATGTATACAAGATGGAGATAGTAGATCAGCTGGATGAATATCAAAGGAAAATTTGTATATACGTTATTAAATCACCAGATTAGAGTGATGAGTGACAGGGATAATCCTTTGTAACCATATAACAACGATAATTTCAGACGAATATTTCGATTTTCGAAGGAATCAACACAAAATTGAGCAAGAACGCTAAATAAGAATCTGCAACGAAATGCAAGAGGCTGCGGGTTGACAATTTTTTTACACCTTCTTGTTGATTTCAGGGAAGTAAGATATAATATTTTATATTAATTATAAATTTATGCCCATAAGACTATATAACTCAATTCTTAGTTTTTACAGTAATTTTGTACATTTTATTTAATACTCGAAATTGATGTGGGCCTATAAAAATATAAAGCAAACGTGATTTTGTCTTGTTATTTTTAAGTTTTATGCTACTGGGTCTTTCCACGTAGTACTAGCCTAGTATATGTGAAAATAGAACCATACTACATTTTAGTTTCAATTGAAATATTAATCCAGTTAATATTTAGGTTATTAATTCCTTAGAACCGGGTTTTCAGGTAGTTAATGTTGGTAGTAGTTATGAACAAATGATAAACTGAATAATTTCGAGGGAAAAATTGTTCCGGAGCCGGGTATCGAACCCGGGACCTTTGGTTTAACGTACCACGGAGTTAGTGTGCACTCGAAGTTGGTTGCTTGACGGTTGTCAGCCCACTTTGAGGTCTGTGGATATAGAGGGAAAAATTGGATCGGTGTCTGATAGAGTTCCCGAGTAGCTCAGTGGTAGAGCATTGGTACGTTAAACCAAAGGTCCCGGGTTCGATACCCGGCTCCGGAACAATTTTTCCCTCGAAATTATTAAAATCAACTTTACAGGGAGTTGTACCTGAAATCTTGATTTGCATAATACACGTCACTGTTCGTTAACAGAAAACCACAATTTAAGTCACACGGAGTTAGTGTGCACTCGAAGTTGGTTGCTTGACGGTTGTCAGCCCACTTTGAGCGTTGGTACGTTAAACCAAAGGTCCCGGGTTCGATACCCGGCTCCGGAACAATTTTTCCCTCGAAATTATTCAAATCAACTTTACAGGGAGTTGTACCTGAAATCTTGATTTGCAAATGATAAACTACAATATAAACGCTCAATTTATGCTAATTATTTGGGCAATATCATTGTTGTACCCAAAAATCCGTTCCCTATTAAATACTAAGTAATACTAGTATTTTAAACGCACATATATTCTGTAAATTTTTAAATATAAAAATACATTAGCTGAGAAGAAAAGAATGTGACTTTGTGCAATTGAATATATACGTTAATCGCGATGTTCATTCCTTTCCAATAACGACTGTTTACAAGAATAAAAATCGATTCTAAGCTGCGTTGCCATATATAAACCCACGAACCTCTGTTTCTTCTTAAGCCGCGTCACGACTTCGTTTCAGAATTCGCATAAGGATTCAGACCTGGATCGCGGTTTAAAAGCCGGGGTTCGGAACCACGATTTCGTCCGTGTTTTAGAAATCGACCCTTAGACTTTTGAGTAAGGGATAGAGATCTCTAGACAGTGAGAGGTTTGTAAGTAAGCAAAAGAATATAATATTGTGCAGTAATGTAACCATAGTTACAGGTATAATGCTTTTAGATACTTTGAATGAAGTTTGAAAATGACAAGTGACTAGTAAAATACAAAATGCTTCCTAAGCACAGCTGACAAGAGGGGTGGGTTATTTCACGTACAACACAACGCACGTACGATTCTTTCGTATGCAATTTTAACAGCTAGAATAGACGTAGTAGTAAATTCTGTAACGGATGAAAAACAAGCAATTGGGGGGAATAAAAAGTACAAAACGCAGGAAAATCGATTCGCATCGTTCAACTCGTGCATTGAGTTATGACTTAAAACCAATGACACAGCGTTTTGGAGTCACGTGATAAAGATTTTACCCCATTTTGTTTGCATTTTTAATTGAGTAATATTGATTTTCTTACTGTTGCGAATATATTATGTTATATTTACAAGTGAAAGAGCCATTTTTTTTACGGAAAATAAAATTCGTTTATGTTTCTAACTTCCCAGTCTTTCAAGCTTAGACAACTCAACCTGCCCGTAGTTTTCAGTGCTTTTCTCACGGCTAGAAAATGTGTTTTTACTCGTACTCGTCCCAGTCTACTCCTTTTTAGTTTCTGGGCCTTCTGTGCTCGATCCCGGCCCAAGTCGATGGCATTTAAGTGTGCTTAAATGCGACAGGCTCATGTCAGTAGATTTACTGGCATGTAAAAGAACTCGTGCGGGACAAAATTCCGGCACACCGGCGACGCTGATATAACCTCGGCAGTTGTGTCGTTAAATAAACCATAATTAAAAAAAAAAATTCTGTTCTTGGCTCTATTTTCGGCTGTTTATTTGCACTCTTTCTTTCACGCCAATCTTTAGTTAAGTCCCTGATTTCGGCATTTTTTTAGCAAGAAGTTTCTCAACAACGTAATTTCAGTCTCTAGTTTCAACTATATAACGTCACAAAACTACACACAAGACGCACTGCCCGGTGGCAGCACCATTCCGACTAAAGCGCAGACATTAAGGTTATATGTACGTGAACGACCACAATTATTGTAAAAAAAATGCAGGCTCTAAATTTCTAAAATTTTAGAAGGAAATGAGCTCATAATTGGACAAAAATCACAAGGTACCACATCAAGACTTATTAGAACTTAAATATCTGATAAAAGTATAAAAAGGTTACTAATAATATTTTTAAGAATTCACTTTTTACTTTAAATGAAATTTTCCAAAATTTGAAAATTTTCACACATATTATTTCAGATAGAATTCTGAAATTTTCTATACTGATTTAACATGAATTGATCCAAAATGTAGACTATAATAACGTCCATTTCTTTGAAAGTAAGAAAAATTAGGCCCAAAATTATGTAAATTTTAATATATTTTATGTAGGACAAATAAAAAATTAATTGTATTAAAATAAACAACTCTACATGTCTGAGAGTAGTCTACTTTTAAAACAATAAGTGTTTATTACATGCAGGAAAAATATTAAAGTTGTCAGAGGGACCATAACAATGTTATGCTTACCAAATGATGTAACTGCAAAATTTTGTTGTTGTTTTTTTTATATTTTGATAAACAGATTTGAAAAATATTATTAGTAACTTTTTTTTAATACTTTTAACATCTGGCTATGGACTGGAAGGTCCGGGGTTCGATCCCAGATGGTAACAGGATTTTTTCTCGTTGCCAAACTTTCAGAACGGCCCCGAGGTTCACTCAGTCTCCTATAAAATTGAGTACCGGGTCTTTCCCGGGGGTAAAAGACGGTCAGAGCGTGGTGCCGACCACACCACCTCATTCTAGTGCCGAGGTCATGGAAAGCATGGGGCTCTTCCTCCATGTCCCCCAAGTGCCTTCATGGCATGTTAAGGGGATACCTTTACCTTTTTCAACATATATTTAAGTTCTAGTAAGTCTTGTTTTGGTACTTTGTAATTTTTGTCCAATTGTGAGTTAATTTTCTTATAAAATTTTAGAAATTTAGGTCCTGCATTTTCTGATAATATGTGTGGTCGTTCACGTACATATACCCTTAACAAATTTATTTCCCCAGTAACAAATTAATGTAAAGCTCCAGAAAAAATGGCCCACCTGAATTTTCTAACAAGCAAATATTCTGGTGGGGGCAGATAAAAAAAAATTAAAATTTTTTCTTCCACCATGTTAATAATGTCTTCATTAGATAAAACACCGTCAAATAACATTTAATACTGTATTCTACAGCCTAGTGTATGTACAAAATGATAGAATTGATCAGTCACGTTTCAGAGGAAGGAAACAAGCGAGTCTGTGGTCTCGTATTGTTGCAGCAGTCAGTTGTTTACAGCCTTCTAAACGAGTACAAAGCCCGGGACATGTCCGACAGGGCATTAATTAAGGTGAGACCGAATTGTTTGCAGCAGCACCCGCGTCTCACAGTTGCTAGGCTCCGAAAACACATGAAAAACGCCTAAAAATGTCTGGCGCTTTTAAGAGCCCCTCGTATATCACCAGTCTCACTTTATTCGTTCATTACACGGTAATTAATTATTAAAAAAAAGGAGGAGGAAATTTAAACCGAATGTTTCTAAATTAAACTCAGGTCCATGGTGTTTAAAGGTTCGCGGGAGAGATTATCAAATGTTTTCGAATTATTTTTCTCTTATATTTGCCTTCCAGCTCACTGAATTTATTGCGTAAGGGTCCAAATAAAGATACATGTGTTGAGATTACATATGGGAACTGAATATATCTACACAGCTTATATTGTATTAATTTTCTGTGTACACGATGTTCAAGGTGCAGCTTTAACACTGCATGGAAGGAAAGGCTTTTGCTTTGAATTCAGCTTGCAGTAAGTAGGTATACGTCCTATGAAAAAAAAAAAAAAAAACTCAAGGCAGTGTTGTTAACCTCTTTACACTAAAATCCCTAAAATATATCTTATTTTTTTTCCTAGATTCCAATAAAAATTCCTAATTTCAAAATAGAATTTCAGGTAAAAACTGAATAGTAATCTTTATTAACATAACTTATAATAACTATTATTATTATTATTATTATTATTATTATTGTTATTATCTTCGTGCCCTTGTCATTGACAGCTTTCCGGGCCCCTAATGGTCGCGCCACAACAGTTGAGTTCCACTGTTCTAGGTCGTCATACTCTTAGGCAAAAGTATCTGATCATCTTCGTGATACTAAATTGAAGCTCGGAGAGGAGCACATTATGAGATTTTTGATGGAAAAATCTCGGCCGGCGCCAGTTTACCACAAGCTCTAAAACAATGAATACGCGTTATCTAGTTCTACACTTCAGGTTATGTGTGTCTTAAACATGGCGTAATACAAAGTCATGTGAATAAGGTAATTTTTTATGGAATCACAGGGGCCGTTCTTGGAATTGCCTCGCGTGAAGCCGATGTCGTGTGGAGTGTGGGTACATAGCGCCTCCTCTTTTAACAGCCAGTGCAAATAAGTAGAAGTTGTAACAGCACGCCGCTCCGTGTCCCCACCGCAATACTGGCGTAGCCCTCCTTGAGTGGGATTGCAGTTGATGGTTTGAAGACACGCTGTTTGCTGATCCGAGGGATATTCCTAGGAAGTACATTGAATTCCAAGGGTGGCGTGTTGGATATCATAAGGAGTAGAGACTACACAGCATTCTGTAGTAGAACCAGTGGCTAAGATCTAGCTTTGGAATGACGTGAAAGACATTGTCTTTGGTTCGAATCCCGCTCGAGGTATGAAAGTTTGCCTTCTCAGTTTGAAGTCTCTAGCGCAGATCCGGCATCGTTTAGACTTCTATTATCTGAGTTTCAGTATTTTACGTCGATATTTCTGAAAGATTGGATGAAGCATTGCTGAAGACATGGATGGAAGGTCGATAAAAAAATATAGGTGATAATTGATGAAAAAATGGATGTAAGGTTGATGAGAGAATGAATTTGTCACTGATAAGAGAATGGAGGAAGGAATTAATGAAAGAATGGATGGAAATTGATGAAACAATAGATGTGAGAATTGATGAGAGATGGTGGAAGATTGATTAAAGAATGACGTGAGGATTGATGAAAGAATGGAGGTGAGGATTGATGGAAGAATGGATGTGAGGATTTACGAAAGAATGGATGTGAGAATTGGTGAAGGATTGGATGTGAGGATTGATGAAAGAATGAAGATATGAATTGATGTGAGAATTGGTGAAGGATTGGATGTGATGATATGTGAGGATTAAAGAAAGAATGAATGTGAGGATTGGTGAAGGATTGGATGTGATGATTGATGAAAGAATGAAGGTCGGGATTGATGAAAGAATTGATGTGAGAATTGGTGAAGGATTGGATGTGAGGATTGATGAAAGAATGAAGATATGGATTGATGAAAGAATTGATGTGAGAATTGGTGAAGGATTGGATGTGAGGATTGATGAAAGAATGGTGTGAGAATTGGTGAAGGATTGGATGTGAGGATTGATGGAAGAATGGATGTGAGGATTGATGAAAGAATTGATGTGAGAATTGGTGAAGGATTGGATGTGAGGATTGATGAAAGAATGAAGGCCAGGATTTATGAAAGAATTGATGTGAGAATTGGTGAAGGATTGGATGTGAGGATTGATGAAAGAACGAAGATATGGATTGATGAAAGAATTGATGTAAGAATTGGTGAAGGATTGGATGTGAGGATATGTGAGGATTGGTGAAAGAATGGATGTGATGATTGATGAAGGATTGGATGTGAGGATTAATGAAAGAATGAAGGTCAGGATTGATGAAAGAATTGATGTGAGAATTGGTGAAGGATTGGATGTGAGCATTGATGAAAGAATGAAGATATGGATTGATGAAAGAATTGATGTAAGAATTGGTGAAGGATTGGGTGTGAGGATTGGTGAAGGATTGAATGTGAGGATTGATGAAAGAATGAAGGCCAGGATTTATGAAAGAATTGATGTGAGAATTGGTGAAGGATTGGATGTGAGGATTGATGAAAGTATGAAGATATGGATTGATGAAAGAATTGATGTGAGAATTGGTGAAGGATTAGATGTGAGGATTGATGAAAGAATGGATTGAGAATTGAGGAAAGAATGGATGTGACGATTGATGAAAAAATGGGTGGAGGATGGGAATGTATCGGAAACTTCATTGGAAGATGGAGAAAAAGATGGACACTTAAGATAAATAGAAGAGTGAATGATAACTCAAAATTGGATGTACTAGATTTGAAGGATATATGAATGAAAGAAAGAAATGTATGTTGATAAAGAGATATGAGGAAGCATAAATACAATATATCCTATAATAATGCATGTGAGAAAAATCCGTATCTTGTTTTTCCATAGTATCTGCAGAGAAAAGAGCAACGATCTTCAGAATTCGCCATCTCTCTGATCTGCGACTAGGCTATTTCTCTTGTACGCATCGACCTTATGGATCGGGGCGGTGGACAGCGACACGGGTGCCATATTGAGCTGAAGAGGCCAAGAAATAAGCGTTTTATTGTATTTGAGCGACGTTCTTTGTACTCCGTGACAGCGCGATTTATGTTTGAGTCTCGCGGCGGACTGTCCCTTTCTGAATGTGAAAACAGGTCCATGATGCGACTTCAATCCGGATTCAATTGCTTATGCATTTCATACATTATACACTTCCAGAGTGCCCCCAATTCTTTAGCGTGTCTGACCCTTCAAGCAACTTCTTGGCCTAAGATCAGTGGCGTGCTGTGTGGCTGCATAAATTGGGGGGAAGTGGGAGTCAGGATCGTGCATTGCTACTGCTGCTATTTATAACACCAGCTGCAGCTATAATAGTGCTATTACTGATGCTACGATTTCCACTACTGCCGCCAGCATTATGATTACTAGCACAGCTGTCACTGCCAACAATACTACTGCCACTACCAACATTACAACTACTGCCACTACTACAGGGACATCATTTTATTTTTACCAACATTTCTAATATTAACCTGGCTATACCTTCGGATCAACGATTAAGAACCGGAAACACCGTTTGCTACCCCCTTCCACGACTGGAGTTCGATGATACTGGCGTAATATACAAACAAATCACTTTACTAGGTATAGGGAGGAAGAAAAATAGTTCATCCATTTACGTAAACTAGGAAATATCGCGATTTTGAGTTTGATAATTTTCATTAGGTTTTTGTTTAATCAAAGTACAGTACTGTATTAAGAATAAGTGTTTTTACTCACGAACTGAGTTATCCATGCGAACGTATTCATTATGCAGTGTATATTATACTGTCTACAGCAGAGAAAGAAGTTAAATTGAAAAATAATCATAATATGAATATTTAAACACAATTTTGAAAATGGTGGCCGTTCATTTCGATACATGCTTCAGTTCTTTTGTGCATATTATCGCACTATAGACTATTGCATCTAATTCCAATTGCCAGTTTCGTCCTTCGTACTAGTAACTCATGTTGAAATAATTCTGTACCTACTCTACGTACTGTAAATTCAATCTTCACTTCTGCCTAACCCGAAAATATAAAATTACTCAGACATGCTATCTACTGTCCGTCCAAGTGGTTATGCCGCAGGATTGTAGAAAGGGGGGAAATCACGTGACAGTTAATTACTTAACGAGGCCCTTTTATTTAAGTTTAATTAAACAGCTGTATAATATTACGTTAACGTCCAATTCCTAAGAGAAATTAATGTTTTCAGAAAAGAACTAAGACAGCCCAGCTTTTACAGAGGGGAGAGCAGAAGAAGGTGGTGGAAATCGGGATGCGACGTAGGCAAACGGACAGTACCTGTGCGAAAATATGATTCAATATTGAAAGCTCTTTCGTCACTGGAAAACGCGAACATATTTCTGGAACGTACTATACTCAATAACTCAGTACTGCTTATTATCTGCGGTCTTGGTTCTGTGTGGAGTTGGAACTTCATTAGTAGAAGGGGTGGGAGTGAAGTACATTCAAAAACTCAGGTGCAATAAAAATTGAAGTAAAAATAAAATGATGTCCCTGTATTATTACTGATGCTATGATTTCAACTACTGCTGCCAGCATTATGATTACTAGCACAGCTGTCACTGCCAACAATACTACTGCCACTACCAACATTATGGGTCGATTTCTAAAACGAGGTCTAGACCACGGCTATGGCCTTAAACCGCGTTTGGATTTATAAAACGAGGTCTTTTTCATTTTTCTGAGCCATGGCTCGAAACCATGGTCTGAAGCAGAGACCACGGCTGGGGCAGGTTTAAAACCACGGCTTCGTGTATACAAGATGGAGGAAGTAGATCAGCTGGTTGACTATGAAAGGAAAATTTGTGATTACAAATATTAAATCTCGGATTAGAGTGATGAGAGACAGGAATAATTCTTTGTAACTATATAACGACGATAATTTAATGCGAATATTTTCCATTTTCGAAGGAATCAACGCAAAATTTAGCAAGAATGCTAAATAATAATCTGTAACGAAATGCAAGAGGCTGCAGGTTGACAAGTTTTTTACACCTTCTTGTTGATTTGAGGGAAGTAAGATATAGGCCTAATATTTTATACTAATTACACCTTTATGTCTGTAAGACGATACAACTTAATTCGTAGTCTTTACAGTAGTTCTGGACATTTTATTTCATACTCGAATATAATGTGGGCCTACAAGAATATGTATGAAGCAAGCGTGATTTTGTGTTCTTATTATAACTTTATGCTACTGGGGCTTTCCACGTAGTAGGCCTATTATATGTGAAAATAGAACCATATAATATTTTAGTTTCAATTGCAACTTTAATCCAGTTCATATTTAGTTTATTGATTCGTTAGACCCGGGTTTTCAGGTAGTTAATGTTGGCAGTAGCTATGAACAAATGATAAACTACAACATAAACGTTCGAATTGTGCTAATTATTTGGGAAATATAATTCTGGTACCTAAAAATCAGTTCCCTATAATTAATGCTAGTATTTTAAACGCACATATATTTTGTAAATTAGCAAATATAACAATACCTTAGGTGCGAACAAAAGAATGTGACTTACTGGAATTCAATAAAAATATTAATCCCGATGTTCATTTCTTTCTAATATCGACTGTTTACAAGAATAAAAATCGATTCTTAGCTGCGTTGCCATATATAAAACCCACGAACCTCGGTTTCTTCTCAAGCCGCGTCTCGACTTCGTTTTAGAAATCGCATAAGGATTCAGACCTGGATCGCGGTTTAAAAGCCGAGGTTTGGAACCACGATTTCGTCCGTGTTTTAGAAATCTACCCTATAACTACTGGCAATATTACAGGGACATCATTTTATTTTTACTAACATTTCTAATATTAACCTGGCTATACCTTTGGATCAACGATTAAGAACCGGAAACACCGTTTGATTCCCCCTTCCACGACTGGAGTTCGATGATACTGGCGTAATATACTAACAAATCACTTTACTACATATAGGAGGGAAGAAAAGTAGTTCATCTATTTACGTAAACTATGTAATACCGCGATTTTGAGTTTGATAATTTTCATTAGGTTTTTGTTTAATCAAATTACAGTACTGTATTAACAATAAGTGTTTTTACTCACGAACTGAGCTTTCCATGTGGACGTATTCATTATGCAGTGTATATTATACTGTCTACAGCACATTAGCGTACAATATAGAGAATGAAGTTAAATTGAAAAATAATCATAACATGGATATTTAAACACATTTTTGAAAATGGTGGCCGTTCATTTCGATACAGGCTTCAGTTCTAATGTGCATATTATCGCACTATAGATTATTGTACCTAATTGCAATTACCAGGTTCGTACTTCGTATCATTAACTCATGTTGAAATAATTCTGTACCTACTCTATAAAAGAGTACCTTACGTACTGTAAATTCAATCTTCACTTCTGCCCGATCCGAAAAGATAAAATTACTCAGACATGCTATCTACTGTCCGTCCAAGTGGTTAAGTCGCAGCGTCGTAGAAAGGGAGGAAATCACGTGACAGTTAATTACTTAACGAGGCCCTTTTATTTAAGTTATTTTAAACAATTGTATGAATTACGTAGACGTCCAATTCCTAACAGAAATTAATGTTCTCAGAAAAGACCTAGGACAGCCCAGCCACTAGCATTTACAGAGAGGCGAATAGAAGCAGGTGGGGGAAACCGGGATGCGACGTAGGCAAATGGAAAATGATGAGATATTGAAAGCTCTTTCGTTACTGGAAAACGCAAACGTATTTTTGGAACGTACTGTTTACTATGACCGTAAGGCTACTATGACTCTATATGCGGTCTTGGATCTGTGTGGAGGACGGTTGAACTTCATTAGTAGAAGGGGTGGGAGTGAAGTACATTAAAAAACACAGGTACAATGAAAATTGAAGTAAAAATAAAATGATGTCCTTGTACAACTGTTCATCAACTATCAACTCAACTCTAAAAATAAATATAAAAAATCACCTAACAACAAAGAAAAAAATAAAAATAAAATAAAACTGGAACATTCACCCTCAGTGTACAATAAAATTATCTCTTTTCGAAAATCAATAATTGAAGAATTATATACATTTTATAATAATTATTTAACATCAGTAATTGTTAATACACCTTTGCTATCACCATTGTCAATACCACAAGTAGCACCACTGTTACTGTCAACACTACTACTGATACTACTACAATTTATAATAATTGCCACTCTCACCACCATCATCACTATCAATGTCAAAATAAGACTACTACTGCCACCAGTCCTACTGCTACCATCACCACTATAAATATAACCACCGTTACCACTACAGGCGCTACCACTGACAACAATAGAAGTTATAATTTAAATATATTATTTGATAGTAATTATACAGATGGGAAAGTACAGAACAAGGAGTGCGTTATATGGCAGTAAAAGATTTTAGTAGCCACCATCTGTATGTAAAAAACCAAACTCAAACTAACCCTAAGGTTCATTGCCGCCCTCACATAAGCCCGCCATCAGTCCAATTCTGTGCAAGATTAACCCAGTCTCTATCATCATATTCCATCTTCCTCAAATCCATTTTAATATTATTCTCCCATCTACGTCTCGGCCTCCCCAAAGGTCTTTCTCCTTCCGGTCTCCCAACTAACACTCTACATACATTTCTGGATTCGCCCATACGTGCTACATGCCCTGCCATCTCAAACGTCTGGATTTAATGTTCCTAATTATGTCAGGTGAAGAATACAATGCGTGCAGCTCTGCGTTGTGTAACTTTCTCCAGTCTCTTGAAACTTCATCCCTCTTAGCCCCAAAATATTTTCCTAAGCACCTTATTCTCAAACACCCTTAACCTCTGTTCCTCTCTCAAAGTGAGAGTCCAAGTTTCACAACCATACATAACAACCGGTAATATAACTGTTTTATACATTCTAAATTTCAGATTTTTTGACAGCAGACTAGATGACAAAGCTTCTCAACCGAATAATAACAGGCATTTCTCATATTTATTCTGCGTTTAATTTCCTCCCGAGTGTCATTTATATTTGTTACCGTTACTCCAACATATTCTAATTTTTCCACTTCTTCGAAGGAAGAGATAGGAACAAATAGCAGTGTCTATTATAATAAAGTAAACCCTTCCCAAATTAAAACTGAAGCATTCACAGCATGACCACAATAATTATTAGAGAAAGTTGAAGCGAATGCATTAAGAGCCTTCTGGAGAAACAGGAACGGAGGCGGAGGGAAGGAATTGTGGCATCGAGAAGAAAGAGGCGGAATGGGAGAGATTGGGGATTGCAGGCGAGACGAGGACCGGATTGCAAGCTGTACGTTTCCAGAATGCTGAAGCAAGGAACGTGGAAACTTACGTAAAGAAAAAATGACCTCGAATTTATCACGGACAGATCCTCTGAAATAAGGAAAGTGGTCGAGCATAACAATAAAGAATAATCATATTTTGTACCAGCTGATAAATTATAACAATAATTATTAATAACGTCATAATTAAACGCAGAATAAATATGGGAAATGACTTATTATTATTCGGTTGAGAAGCTTTTATCATCCAGTCTGTTGTCAAAAAGTCTGAAAGTTAGAATTTATAAAACAGTTATATTACCGGTTGTTCTGTATGGTTGTGAAACTTGGACTCTCACTTCGAGAGAGGAACAGAGATTAAGGGTGTTTGAGAATAAGGTTCTTAGAAAAATATTTGAGGCTAAGAGGGATGAAGTTACAGGAGAATGGAGAAAGTTACACAACGCAGAGCTGCACGCATTGTATACTTCACCTGACATAATTAGGAACATAAAATCCAGACGTTTGAGATGGGTAGGACATGTAGCACGTATGGGCGAATCCAGAAATGCATATAGAGTGTTAGTTGGGAGGCCGGAGGGAAAAAGACCTTTGGGGAGGCCGAGACGTAGGTGGGAAGATAATATTAAAATGGATTTGAGGGAGGTGGGATATGATGGTAGAGACTGGATTGATCTTGCTCAGGATAGGGACCAATGGCGGGCTTATGTGAGGGCGGCAATGAACCTCCGGGTTCCTTAAAAGGCAGTAAGTAAGTCATAATTCGGGAGTTAATTTTCAAAACGTCTCTTGTCCACTTGATAACGAAAATGAGCTTCCTGTGTCCATGTATTCTTCAGATATATTATCTCTACATACAACTGTCATGATTCGACTTCAGAACGCCCTCTAAACGACTAAAATCTTGCGTTAAAAGTGACTATTGGAATCAAACCGACAGTTTCCCACAGCAGAGTTTGCGACAAAATATTAGTTACAGCTCTGTAATCAAAGACTTTGATGCTTTCATTTGATTCTATGCACCCAACCTCTTTGTTTCATAATGTCTCTTGCCTAACTAGAAAGAAATTTTAGACCTAAAAACGCTTTTCGTCATTTCCCACAAAGTAAACTAATAGGAATGGATAACGGTCGTTTTGAAAATAAACTCCATATTGTATCCCATTGCCATAACTTACTTACTTGTGGCTTTTAAGGAACCCGGAGGTTCATTGCCGCCCTCGTATAATCCCGCATAGGTCCCTATCCTGTGCAAGATTAATCCATTCTCTATCATCATATCCCACCTCCCTCAAATCCATTTTAATATTATTCTTCCATCTACGTCTCGTCCTCCCTAAAGGTATTTTTCCCTCCGCCCTCCAAACTAACACTTTATATGCATTTCTGGGTTCGCCCATACGTGCTACATCCCCTGCCCATCTCAAACGTCTGGATTTAATGTTCCTAATTATTTCAGGTGAAGAATACAATGCGTGCAGTTCTGTGTTGTGTAACTTTCTCCATTCTCCTGTAACTTCGTCCCTCTTAGTCCCCAACATTTTCCTAAGCAACTTATTCTCAAACACCCTTAGCCTATGTTCCTCTCTCAAAGTGAGAGTCCAAGTTTCACAACCATAAAGAACAACCGGTAATATAACTGTTTTATAAATTCTAACTTTCAGATTTTTTGACAACAGACTGGATGATAAAAGCTTATCAACCGAATAATAACAGGCATTTCCCATATTTATTCTGTGTTTAATTTCCTCCCGAGTATCATTTATATTTGTTACTGTTGCTCCAAGATATTTGAACTTTTCCACCTCTTCAAAAGATAAATTTCCAATATTTATATTTCCATTTCGTACAATATTCTCGTCACGAGACATAATCATATACTTTGTCTTTTCGGGATTTACTTCCAAACCTATCTCTTTACTTGCTTCCAGTAAAATTCTCGTGTTTTCCCTAATCGTTTGTGGATTTTCTCCTAATATATTCACGTCATCCGGATAGACAAGAAGCTGATGTAACCAGTTCAATTCCAAACCCTCTCTGTTATCCTTGACTTTCCTAATGGCATACTCTAGAGCAGCGATTCCCAAACTTTTTCAGCCAGGGAGCCCTTTTTGAAGCAAAAGTTTCTCGTGGAGCCCCAATAAATGTTTAGCTTTTAGTTATATCTGTCTATGTTCTATGAAGCATATTACACACGATACGTAATATGAAAGTAGGAATAATAAGATATATTATATTAATAAAGGAAAGAATAGTAAAAAAGTACTGGATATAATGTTATTTAAATCTACAAAATTATATAACAAGTAGTTAAGATATTTAAGAAATGTTACAATGTTGCATGTACACTCGAAGTTAATGTGAAGAATGTACTGTACCTATTTCTTGCAGCAGAGTTTGTCACTGTACGTTGTCACAGAAGTGAGTTTGAAGACGTATATCTTCTTCTGCATCCAAACAAGCTCGATATTTTGTTTTTGTCGAAAAGACCGAATCATAGACATACGTAGTACCAAAAGCCAGTAAGATAAATTTAATTTTTTAACTTAATATCGAAAGATTCTCCCTTAACTGAGCCCAAAATTCCGGAAGTGGTTTGCTTTTAAATGACGACTGACAGTGGCTGTCAGAAATCATATATTTTATAAGGACCTCATATTCTACTGCAGTGAGAGCTGCTGGTTTTGACTTCACTGGAAATGGATCTACAATCCACTAATACTTCTTCCGAATTGATTCCTGAGTGTCCCTTGGCAAGTTTGAATTGAAATTTTGAGCGCTATCTTTTTCTTCAGCGCGGCAATTTTTTTCATTGACATCGAATATAATCTTCCGTTTACCTTGTATGGATGTGTTGAATTAGTTAATTTTGAAAAAAAAAGTCTGCCAAGTAACATAATTTGCACAAAAATTCCTTATCAATCAAATAATCTGCTAGCAAACTGTTTTGGTCATTCAAAAGTGAAGAAACTTCCGTTCGAAGTTCAAGTAAACGGGACAACGCTTTATCACGCGACAACCAACGCACTTCTATGTGTAATAACAATGACTTGTGTAGGCCTTCTCATAGAATACTGAGTAGCCTACACTGCAAAGGTCGTGCCTTAACAAAGTTGATAATTTTGACGACGTTGCCTACGTAGTACTTGCTTTAATAACGCTGGCATTTTTTTCGTTGCGAGAGCGTGTAGGTGTAGTGCACAATGACTACCTGTGCAGTTTTTTTTTAACTTTCTTGATCCTTGTAACAGCGCCAGAAACAGGACCTACCATGGCCTTTGCTCTATCTGTGCACACGTCAATGCAATTGTCCCAAGGTTTTCAATGAAATTTCAGTACCGCTTGTGGAGGATGGCAATGGCTTGCAGAACAAAATATCTTCAAGAAAGGATCTGAAAATTCATACCACACAAACGTCATTAACACAGCTAATCTGGCAATGTCCGTGGATTCGTCAAGTTGTAGCGAAAATTTCATTTCACTGATACGGGAAATTATGATATTTTTAATATCGTTTGATAGATTCTGTATTCGCTTACGCACAGTGTTATTTGCTAAGGGCACACTGGAGATGAAGTTTGCAATTTTTCGTCCACCATGCACTTCACTACCTTCACTAATAGTGGTTTCATAAGAGTTCCGGCAAGAGTGAGGTTTACCAGCAAGAGCCAGGTCATGACTAATCAAGTACGACGCTTCCAGTGGTTTCTCGTTATTTGTTTTTTACGTGAGATAAAAATATTGTCTGAACTGCATTGAGTTCGTCAGTTTTTCTTTTAAAATACCTAGTCTGCAGTTTCAATTTTGAAGTCAGGATGAGTTTTGAAATGCCATTTCTAAGCTTGGCAGGGAACACAGAACTACTGGGCAAACCTTTGTTACATATCTCACACTGTGGACGTCCATCAGCAAACTCAGTGAATCCCATGTCCAAATATGAATCACAATATTTTCGTTTTTTAATTCCTTTCAGTACTTCTACACTAGGCACCATAGACTCTGAAGCAGGATCATGTTCAGCATATTCCAAACTGAATCTCAAGGAATTCGGATTATCTTCTTTTAAAGTGAGGTTACAGCTGCTGTTATCCCCTTTGACTGAGCACTGGTTGGTAGCTGGTGATTCTCGGGTATTACGGAGCCCGTCTTAAGCCACAGTTCCATTTCAACGAAAGTTTAGCAATCAAATTAACATGTAAGTGTGTGTATATATATTTTTTTTGAGACAACGTAACAGTCAATAGATTGTAGATTCCACGTACCACGAATAACAAACGCTGCCTGCTTGGTATATAAAACATAAAACAAATTTCGAGAATCATTGAGTAGGCCTACTTGGCAAGAAAGAAAGATCGAGATAGTTCTAGTAACGAGTAGATCTATTATTGGTGCTTCCATCTAGAAAGAAAACGCAAACATTTTCTGACAAAGTATTTTCGCTTCATGGAAGTAGTTTCCGTTTTCCTCGCTAGAGACTAGGTGGAAGCAGAAATTTTTGTCATCTTCATAACTGCCGCGGACGAAGCCCCTGAGAATCACTCGCGGAGCCCCAAGGGCTCCGCGGAGCACACTTTGGGAACCGCTGCTCTAGAGCGAAGTTAAAAAGTAAAGGTGATAGTACATCTCCTTGCTTTAGCCCGCAGTGAATTGGAAACGCATCTGATAGAGACTGACCTATACGGACTCTGCTGTACGTTTCAATGAGACACATTTTAATTAATCGAACTAGTTTCTTGGGAATACGAAATTCAATAAGAATATCATATAAAACTTCTCTCTTAACCGAGTCATATGCCTTTTTGAAATCTATGAATAACTTATGCACTGTACCCTTATACTCCCATTTTTTCTCCATTATCTGTCGAATACAAAATATCTATTCAATGTTGATCTGTTACGCCTAAAACCACACTGATGATCCCCAATAATTTCATCTACATATGGAGTTAATCTTCTCAAAAGAATATTGGACAACATTTTGTACGACGTCAACAAAAGTGATATTCCTCGAAAGTTATTAAAGTTAGTCTTGTCCCCCTTCTTAAAGATAGGTACGATTATGGACTCCTTCCATTGTTCTGGTACAATTTCCTTTTCCCAAATCGCAAGTACAAGCTTATAAATTTCGTTAGATAATGCGCTTCCACCCTCTTGTATTAATTCTGCTGGAATTTGATCGATACCTGGAGACTTACTATAATTTTCATTTGTAATGTCCGCTACTACGACCACATTTCGCCTTCTTTCGATAAATTATTGTGGCTCAGGTTAAATGAGAGGAGAAAGTTACATTCACTTTCTCTCTTATACCGAATTTTGCACACCTCTACTCCCTCTTACTTATCTGTCCGATTCCACAGTCTTTCTCGGTATCATAACTTAAATACTCGGTCACAATATGATAACACGCTAGAAATACCACTGCACACATCATCTCTTTATTCTTCATCTTTCACTGTTGCTACTTCTCGTCACTGGAATTCTCTGCCGCCTGAAGTCAAGGGCTGCCGAGCTTTAATTTCCTTTAAATGTAAATTAGAAAAATGTCTTATGATGAGTTGCCAGACCTAACGTGTTGGAAATGTGTTCCACTGTATTTATTTTTATTTTATTATTATTTTTTTGTTTCTTATTTTTTATTATCTAAATCGTGTTTATTTATAACTTAACGCCAATATGTATCCCACTGTGTTGTGGTTTTTTTTTATCAATCTATTTTTGTGTACATTTTATTCAATTGCCGGTTTCTGGTTTAATTATGTAAATCCTACTTAATTGTAATCTAATACTAATATGTATACTAATGTGTTTATTTTTATTTTTACTGTGTACATTTTTCTTTTTTTATTGAATTACCGGCTTCTATTTTTATATGATTCGTATTTGATTCTAACAAATTAATATGTATTTCACTGTGTTTATTTTTATTTTATGAGGTAAATTTTATGTAACTACCTCTTTTGATCTCATTATGTATCAGTATGTAATTACTTAA
This sequence comes from Periplaneta americana, assembly GCF_040183065.1. NCBI lineage: Eukaryota > Metazoa > Arthropoda > Insecta > Blattodea > Blattidae > Periplaneta > Periplaneta americana. The sequence continues at coordinate 13,708,655 of NC_091117.1, read as the reverse complement.
TTCCGATCAAGTTTTATGTTCAACTGTGTAAGCAAGTTTTAATCCTGGTTGAGTGTAAGAGAAGGCCTTACGACCACATCTCTGCCAGATTAAATAAAACTATTATTATTATTATTATTATTATTATTATTATTATTATTATTATTATTATTATTATTATATAAAACCGTTCAGAATTTAATGAGGAATTTTATTTTATAAAAATCTGAACGACTGCTGTTTTGTTCGATTTTAACAGATGGATTTTATAAAATGGGAGACTTTCTATTCCCTTTCAATGGTTGTATTGAAGTCTATTATCCAGACCCTGCAACTTGATAAGGGCTTCATTACAGTGAGTGGGTAGAACTCACTGGATACCTGTGTTCGGGGGGGGGGGATGAGAAGCTGTTCCCCTCTGGTTAGTTTACGAACGTACGGCTCTGCAGGCATGTAGTAGGGCATCACAGCTTGACACAGACGGTAATTTGCTCGCATTATAGATAACATCGTGCGTTAACAGATATTGAAAGCGGGATGATAGTGGATATCCGACGCATGGTTGACTCTATCGAGGAGTGGTTCAGGAATAGCATTATCCCCGTTTGACAGTACCAAGAGTGTATCGAGAATAGATAGGCCTACGTAATTTCTGGAATAACATCGCGTCGTGAGAGCGTTGTAGGTGGAGAAAGGCGGTAAATGAACGTGGACGTTTATTTCTGTCTTTCATGGTCGAAACTTTTGTGCTCAAGGGGCCCTTCCACATAGAAAAAAATTACAAATTAATAGGGAATATGTATGGTAAGACTTTCCTGTGTTAAATTTCAACGTACCTCGTGTACATGTTTCGACCTATTTATGGGTCATCTTCAGAACTGGTCTACACATTACACTAGACATTACACATTAGAAACCTACTAGACTACACATTAGAAATTGAAAACAACAAATCCATAAATTTTCTAGACATCACAATAACAAAAGTAGACAACAAACACACATTCAAAGTATACAGAAAACCCACAACAACAACAACACACATACACAACACATCCAACCACTCCACACAACACAAACAAGCTGCATTCCGAACAATGGTACACAGACTACTGAACATACCAATGAACCAACAGGATTACAACGAGCGTATTCCGAATCTCACAGGTGAGCAATCCGATGGCATCACGGTGTTCCAAATTCCACCGATGACGTCATTGATGCTCCACCGGTATCGCACCGGTGCCATCAGCTTGCAGAGGTGGTGGCAGTCTCCATCAGCCGCCATCAGTGAATCTGATTGGTTCTTGTATAGGGCGGGAATTAGCAGACGAATGACATCGTGCACTGTTGTGTCATGGCGGTGTGTTCTGCTGTATTGTTTGTAATGAGCACAACGTAAAAACAATATCTTAATGGCTTATGAGCGAACATGTCAACGGACCAGTTATTACTACCGGTTCAAGAAATAAGTTGTTCATGATCTCTTTTCTTTGAACGAGATGGCAGTACGAAAATTTCGCAAAATTTTGCTAGCGTAACACAGATAACCACTTACACGGTCGCCATGACAGCATCGATTCTTCCAGCAGTTTTGTTCCTTATTTTCGTTGCAACGTGACGTCATTGATGCCACCGGACCGGTGAGATTCGGAATATGCTGAACGAAGAGCTAAACACAATCAAATACATAGCACAAGAAAACGGATACAACCCTAACATAATAGACAACATAATACGTAAGACAAACCATAATCACAAAAAAAACATAAGAAAACAACACAAAACACAAGAACACAAAAAATACATCACACTAACATACGAAAACAAAAACACACACAAAATTGCAACCTCATTCAAGAAATTAAATTACAACATCGCATACAGAACAAATAACACTCTACAAAAACATCTCAACACACAAACAATACAAACAAACAAATACAACCACACAGGCGTATACAAACTCAAATGTAACATCTGCAACAACTTCTACATAGGACAAACAGGCAGATCGTTTTAAACACGTTACAAAAGAACACATCACAGCCATAACAAAATTACAAAATACCTCCACATATGCAGAACACATCACAAATGCTAACCACACCCACAGGGACATCAACACAGACATGGAAATACTACACATCCAACCAAAAAGCCAGAAACTAAACACACTAGAACAATATGAAATATACAGACACACAAAAACACACCCCAACGAAATTCTCAACACACAACTGAACTTCAAAACACACACTCTCTTTGACTCTACACTATACCACAGGAACACATCCTCACAGGAAACAGAACAAGTGGCGCCAAGACCAACAGCGATCAGTTCTGAAGATGACCCATAAATAGGTCGAAACATGTAAAGAGGTACGTTGAAATTTAACACAGGAAAGTCTTATGATACATATTCCGAAGTGATACAGTGTTAAAAGTTGTGTAATCAAGATGTATGTATAAATTAATAATACCTAACATTCTGAATGTATTCAGTGCCAGTTTTTCCAATCTCATTGTATTCAATCTAAGGATAAAAAATCCATAAGAGAATATTATACTAAATTGTCTTTGTCGTAGCTCAGTTGTGACTCATTCCTGCGCCAAAAGACGGTGTTGTATCTCAACATTCATTTCGCAGTGTGCTTTTAATCACTATCTCAGAAATTTATTTTTGGCACTTAGCACCTTTAGATTATTAGTTCTTTAATTTATAAATTATCACTGGTCAACAGTCATTTTGCGCCAGACATAAAACTAACAAATTCTTACTAATTTCGACCTCCAGAATTTAAAAATAACAAACAAAATTTTCCATCAGTTCGGGTTTTCGAGATGCACAATATAATTAATTTTCTATGCATTTTATTTAAAAAGTCATGTATTTCGTGTGCAACTATTTTGTTTTACAAATGTGACGACCCATTAAGAGAAAACAATATTAGCATAGTCTACTATATACAGTCACGAAACTCAATACTTACTAAATATGCAAACGTAGACAGTTGAAATATGCATCCATAGATAGTTGCTCACCACCAGGATCGCTACTATCGCCTCATCACAGACTCTTTCCCTAGCAGACGATAAAATGTATTCTACTTTCGATATCGTGTTCTTTTGAAAAAAATAACACCTTCCTTCCACTATTGAAATATGAAATGCATAAGGTTTATATATTATTTTCATATATGTATATATGCCTGGAGAGAAATAAAAAATAGGTTGCAGCCGCCAAATTACTCTTCAAGGAACGACCACTCATATAAATTGAGGGAAAGAAGGCAGAGGACGGACACTGGAAAGTTTTCTTTTCTCAATCGTACTATCAGGGACTGGAATGCTTTACCTGCAGACTTACTAAAGGCTTTACCAACAACCAAAAATATATTTAAAAATATGCTTAAGGGCCTTACTAATAGACGGTAATTATACACAGTATTTAAAGGGTGTAAATGATATGTTGTTATTGAAGTGTTGTATCAATGAAGAATTATGTTGTGTCAGTGAAGTGTGTTGTATCAGTGAAGAAGTACAGTATGTCGTGTCAGTGAAGTGTGCTGTGTAAGTGAAACGTGTTCCTGTCAGTGAAGCTTTATAGTTTATAGTGGCAGTGCATAGTATTTGAACAGTGAAATGCTTTTGAAGTGTTAGTGAAATCAGGATAGAATCAGTGAAATGTGTCGTAGTTCCATTGCAGTGAGTGAGTTGACAGCGAAATGAGTGTAATTTGAAAGGTACTTGTGCAGATATGAACATATCATACTCGTGGGTTTTAGTTCGATCTTAGTTTTAAGATACAAATTAGATTTATTTCAAATGTTATTTTAAGTGATCGTTTCATTTAATTTAGTATATTCCCTGTTGTTGTTGTTGTTGTTGTTGTTGTTGTTGTTGTTATTATTAATTATTGTTAGTATTAATATTAATTGTATTTTTAATTAATAAGTTTATTATTGTCATTATTGAGTGTAATTAGTTACCACTGCCACCGGGTATATACCCACTGCAGTGTGAATAAATACATGCATTATATTTTATAAACTCACCTTCCTGAATCTTCGGAAGAAGGATAGCCTAACTTTGACCTCTTTTTCTTACAGTGTTTATAGTACCACAAACGTCTCCTTGTCCCATATTATTATTCAAATTATTGTATTTTAGCCATTTACAGTTATTACAACCGATAACGAACATTTCACAGTTTACACAACCTTTCACAACAATGCGAAATACGGCACAGTCAATGCCTTTTCGATCTAGACCAGGCCGTAATATATGTTCGGGTTTTCTATTTCAGTGTATGGAGCTCAGTGAAATATTATATTATAACTTTATTGCGTATCATTGCTAAGCTTTATTTAGTGTAATGTGTCCATAAGTTCCGTTTACTTCTTGTTGCATAATATGTTGCAGAAATAATTACAAAACTGTGTTATTTTAATGTGAAGAGAATTTTACGTGTTAACATAATCTGTTCGCATCAACATTTTAAGTTCAGAATGGAAACTATTTTGAGGTTCAATAAAAACGAATTTATATTGTGATTTTAATTTAGCACATTTACCTTCCTTAATTGTAGACAGAAAATTTACCATACTACTCCTATGAAATTAATATACGTACGATTGTGTTACTTCGTCTCTTAGGTAGTAGATAAATACAATAATTCAGTACTCAATTGTAGTATTAAAATACAGACAAATAGAATGTGACGGGTGTCATACATGACATTATGTTTAATAATTATAATATATAATTGCGAATATAAGAATATAAGTTAAATATAGTAAACATAACCTGTAATATCCATATGACATAACATACATATGTAGTGGCAGGGCATTGGAGACCACTAAAATTAGACAGAAAGGGGCAACTGGTACAGTAAACATAACCTATAATTTCAACATATCTAAATATTCGTGCGGTGCAACTGAAAATTATTGAATCGTGCATAAATGAATGTACAAGAAATTCGCAATATTTAATCGAAATAAAGGCAGGTATTACACATACGAACAACGTAATTTTCACACCAAAAATAATATTACACCTTAACTCGCAAGGAATTATGTCTGAAGTGTCCACTAATCATTGTTTTAAATTTTATTAATGCAATTACACTACATTTTAGAGAAATATATGTTACTCTTTATGCATTCCAATTAATTTATATGGTTGAAACGCCTCCCTTCGTGATCGGTTTAAGGGAGTCACATGGTCTGCCTTACGGCCTGTATTAGATCACGATGGCAGTGACGCAGTCTATTGTTCCTAGTGCTCACAGCGCTCCAAGCGGCTAGCAACTATCGTGAGAAATGCAACTCGTTGGCAAAAAATCATCCCAAGCTTCGTGCCTGTATATAGTAGACTGTGATATTAGTATATACATGTTAGAAGCACCTGTAGAAAGGGTTTTACGAGTCTATTTGGAGAGGGTGAAACAGGTTTGCGGTATGAATTCGCTTGAGTTTACCTGATTTTACTTGAGATGTGTATTTCTTCCACTTTGAGCTTTAATATCATCACTGTAGTTTATATTTTGCAATAGACCACCTTTTGTAAAAAACCACTATTGTTTTATTGTCCTTTCCAGTTCCATTTGGAGGGGTAGAAACAGGTTCGCCGTTCGAAATCGCTTCAGTTTAGAAGCCTTGGGCCGCGGGAACCACTGCATTAAACAATGTCGCCAACTTCAGTTCATGAAAAATCTCTAGGGAGCAGAGTTGAAGTTACCATATTTTTAACATCAACAATAGATGTAGATGCGTTCATAATAACCAGGCTTCGAGACTTTGGACCGATACAATAAGTCTACTGTGCATGTACTATAAGTTGTTGACTCGCTGCAGGTAGTGAAAGGTAGAGATGTGTTGAGGTAACAACGTTGCTATTTAGAGTAGAGTACGGTAGTATGGGAAAACACACACATATGTACATTCTGAAAGTAAATATACATTACACAATGACAATGTCAAAAGAATGTGAAAAGCATTTATTCTCCTGTCTTTTATAGGCCTAAGCATTTGTACGATGAAAGAGTAATGGAACGGAGAAAAATTCTCTCCGGCGCCGGGATTTGAACCCGGGTTTTCAGCTCTACGTGCTGATGCTTTATCCACTAAGCCACACCGGATACAACCGTTCCATTACTCTTTCATCGTATGATGACGCAGAATATCTGCATGGAAATATCATATGTACTTCGGTACAATGAAATAATATATGATATGCGTAAATCACGAAGTGATTTAAGACGGCGCTTATTCCGTCGGATCCCGGCCAACTAGTCACTCATAACGAGTGCACCTCAGCACATGTGTGGACTTCGGTCTTATGTTCATAGACATCTATGACGTAGTGCAGAGGGCGGCCACTAGAGGGAACCCAAGAGTTGGAACTCAATCAGAGACAGGTCTGTTCGGCGCAGGGGTTGTATCCGGTGTGGCTTAGTGGATAAAACATCAGCACGTAGAGGTGAAAACCCGGGTTCAAATCCCGGCGCCGGAGAGAATTTTCCTCCGTTCCATTACTCTTTCATCGTATGATGACGCAGAATATCTGCATGGAAATATCATATGTACTTCGGTACATTGAAATAATATATCTAAGCATTTGTGTTTAATTATACACAGAGTTAATGGTGGAAATAAACATGTAGCATTTTAATTTCTTCATTTATCCTATTGGTCGTCTTTAGGAAGTGCAGTTACAGTACCGAATTGCAATGTAGGCCTACTACAAGATACATTTTCAGTGACTCAAACGTAAATCTTTTTCGCTTATTTTCCAAACACAGTTTGTATTGTGAAAAGCTGCGTTCTACGTCACATGACGTGATAGGAGCAAAACGAAAAAACCTAAAATCATTGCAGTCTCTAAGAGACAGTCCTTTATTCTCGGGTGACTCTATGTCCACTAATTTGCTGTTTATGTTACACAATGTTCCATATCCGCTATTTTTACATAAAATTGATTTCCACTTCTGTTTTACACGTTCAGTACCCGGTGTACTTGATGTCTCATTAATTCTCTGTGTCATTTTCTCAACTAATTTGAGAGCTTTCGCCATCTCTTGCTCTGACATTTCTAACAGTGTAATAGTTTCAGACACAGTTTGGAAATAGGTTTGTTTGAAAATCAAATTATTCATCAGAACCTTCAAATCCAGAGCGTTTTCCTTTGCGTATTTGTTGGCATTCATTCTACAGTACCCCCACGCACTGTACGGTTTACCACTATACTCAGTACGCCGTTATGCGGATTTCCCACTGAAATGCTCTATCGGGTCCGAAGTCTCGAAGCCTGGTAATAACAGATGAAATGAATAAAATGTATCAGAATACGTATGTAGCTCTCTTCTTACATTAACTTACATTTTCGCGTCTTATTCTCATGAGAAGTTACTTCGAACGAAGATGTTTATATCAGGACAATCTGCTATCTTAAAATGTGTTGTATCTACCTCAAACGTTGACATGCCCCGAAGCAGTTAGTCCATGAATGCATCTCCTTGAGGGACATCCATGCAAACATACGGATATACACAAACTCCTCGTGGACTACAGAAAGCTGAAGTCACTTCAAGGGGACATAAGATGCCGGGGGTGAGTTTTCATATATTCTTTTATTTACAGCCCCAGAAAAAGAAAGAGAGAAAGAGAGTCTGTGTGTGCAACAACGTCGCTTCTTTTGGTGCCATTATTTCTTGTTTATTCGCATCCGTTCCTCTCTCCCTCTCCCTCTCACTCCATCTGGTGGCTGTCACCCGCGGGCAGCGGCGTGCTGGAGACACTTGAGCCCAGGCTCTTGTTTACATTCGGGCCGAGTCTGTTACTGCTGAGATAGGTAAAACGTAATTACAATACCTAAATGCTGTAGCAAATACCTACTGTATGAAGATACTAACACATCCAGCTCTTCTTCGATTCTCGGAACGGGAATATTTATGTCTTACGTCACATTTAAAGCACGATAATTAACAATAGGTCCCTAATATAAACAACAACAACCAAATTTCTAGACTTAAAAATCTATAATACAGGGTGATCCGTTTGGGTATGGATAAAATAAAAACACCGTAAAACATTTACTACTGAACTTTACTTGTTGAAACTTTGTGCATACAACACTGAAAAATGGGAGATTCCTCAGAGCTAACATGACCCCCATTGCGCACCCTGCACAACTCATAACGGTGATGCAATTCAGCCCATGTCCGTTGTAACATAAGAGGGGTGATTTGTTGAAAAGCTTGAATAATTTTTACTCTCACATCATCAATGTTCCTGGGACTATGTGAACAAAAGCCTACACGAAGAAGTCAGGAGGGGTTAGATCTGGGGAGTTTGGGGGCCAAGCCAAGAGATAGCTGCTTCTCGTGCAGGGTTTCGTCAGCGACTTCCTGCATGTTTTTTTAAACACAGAAACTGTTTCTACAATTGTTCGATACCGCAACGTTATGGAATCGTATTTAGGTACATTACGCACACCATACTCACGTCGAAATTCCCTTTGAACTCTTTTAATACTCTCAAATTTAGCATACCAAAGAACACATTGTGCCCGCTGTTGATTTGAAGTGGGCATTTAAATCATTTGCTATTTTCATTTGTCCTTTCAGATTATGCATTGTTGTTTGTCATGGAAACTCCCATATTTTAATCTTAAAATAACCAGCAACAAAGTTTTCCTACTATCATAATAGCTTTATAATAATAAATTAATATTATGCATACCAAAAACGGATCAGACTGTAGCCTATATTAAAGGGAAAAATTCATATTAAGGAAATTACCCCCAAACTAAATTCAACACGTTTTGCTATTAGATCTATGCAAAAGATAGTAAATATCAATACCTTAAAACAATATACTTTGCATACTTCCACTCGGTAATGAGTTTCGGAAAAATATTCTGGGAAATTCTACAGATAGTAACAGTATATTTCTATTACAAAAAAGAGTAATTAGAATAATAGTAGGTGCCAAATCTAGGGAATCGTGTAGGACTATTTAAAAAAAAACACAAATAATGTTCATGGCTTGTCAGTATATTTTTTTCAATGGTAATCTCACTAGAGATTTTGATTTATCTAGAGAAAATCAAAACTCGAGTGGGATTTAATTGACTATTACACGATTAGAAGAAAGTATATAAAGATTAGAAGAAATAAAGTACTCTAATACAATAAAATATTAATTGGCTTACTAAATTCTATTTCATTAATGTTAGCTTCACCAAAACGTTTGAAAGGAGCCGCCATTTTCAGTTGACTGTCTATACTGTAAACAAATGACGATCGCAAAGCATGTTTTATAGTACTGTAGATAATTTTGCAGATTGTAATGTTGGCAAACAAAGAAACAAATGGTAGTAGGGAAGTGATAAAAGCAGAAGAAAGTATATAAAGATTAGAATAAATAAAGTACTCTAATACAATAACATAGATATGAATTGACTTACTAAAATTCTATTTCACTAATGTTACCTTCACCAAAATGTTTGAGCGGAGCCGCCATTTTCAGTGACGATCTATGCGGGAAACAAATGACGATCGCAAAGCATGTTTTATAGTACCGTAAAGAATTTGCAGTTTCAAATGTTGGCAAACAAAGAAACGAAAGTTAGGGTAGTGATAAAAACAAATACTAGGGAAGCGATAAAATTAAACAAATGCTAGGGAAGCAATAAAATTGTGCGATAAGCAGCCATGATTGGTTGAAAGACGTCCTGTCGTACCGTTTTATTGGTCAAAAGTAATATGACGTAGTAAAAGTGTAATAGTCATTAATAAACTTCCATGTATGTAATCGTGAACACTTTGTAACTAATACAACAGTTCATAGCAAAAAAATGACTTTCATACTCCATCGGAAAGTCTATCGTGCTGTCAAAAAGGAGTGCTTTATATGGCAGTAAAAATGTTTAATGGCTATGAAAAATCAAACTCAAAACATAAGATTATTTAAGGGGAGAGGATGGTACTTTTTAAAACTTTTTTCCTATTTGGTGTAAAATATTAATTTTTTGTATGTAGAGAGCTCATAGCTGTAGCAATTCAACCGAATATAAATATTTAGAAAAAAATTATTTGGGGGCCCAAATTTGAAAAAAATATACCCAATGCAGAATTGTACTAAAACCGATATATCTAAACCGTCTTTAAAGATAGATTCAAACAGTTTCTTGTAATGTATTTGCAAAAGCATATTCTACAAACTGTCTGTAACAGAATTTTGATATTAGCCCCTACGTTTGTAAAATAAACAATTAAAATTTAATAACACATTTATGATTTCTTTTCTTGCAAACAAACGGACGTATTTTTAAATGAAATCAATTAATAAAATTCTGTTCCAGAGATAAGTTTCCTAATAGTCTAAAGAATGTGTGTTCTAAATTTCATGCATGTATCTTTAATAGTTCAGAAATTATATCCATTTTTATCTGGCAATGTAGCAAAAAAAAATGAATTTACTGGAAACCGATAAAAGTGGGCGTGTGATTTAAAAATCCATAACGAAGGAAGTTTAAAAATGACGTTTCAACATCCGATAAGGACACAAATATCCACAAAATGTAATACAATGCATTTCACACATATCAAAGAATATTTTAAAGAGCAAAAAAAAATTTTTTTGAATATTTAATTTACCAGAAACAACAATAAAACTGGGCGAGTGATTTAAAAATCCATAACGCAGGAAGTTTAAAAATGGCGACTCAACATGCGATAAGGTCACAAATACCCAAAAAATGTTATGCTATGCATTCCACACATATCATAGAGTATTCTAAAGATTTTTTTTTTCGAAAATTTACTAATTTTTCACCAAAAAATACCATGCACACGCCTTAAGGCAAAATTAAATAGGTACATAACATCTCAAGCCATCTGTTGTATAGGAGAATTTATGCCATTCAACAACTCTGCATGAATATTTTTGTCTTTTTTTATTAAGTATTTTATTAAACGACAGCTTCATTTCTTATATCACTGTTGAGAAGAAATAAGTGCTCAGAATCTATTGTGTTGGTTCAAGCGCCTGCCACAGCATGGATTTAGATGAGCGGTGTAGGGATGAGGGGGGCGTGACGAAGAGGCTATAGAGGAAGGAAGGAAAACTGCTTGAAGCATGTGGGAAGAATCTCAGGTGTAGATAGACTGGCGGCTGGCTTTCTGCAGGCATGATTATCTGGATATGTGCTGCTGAACGGAGTAACCAGGGTAGTTTATATTCAGGCGGAAACTATAGGCTACCTCCGAGACGTGACTGCGTTCCACGAGCTGTCCCCACCCGTTCACCATCATGTAATATAACATGACGTACAATGTAGAATGGGTGTTGTATATATTAGGCCTACAATATGATATAGTACGAGAGATGCAATTGGTCTACTGCGAATAATTGGCGAAAAATTCCTAGAGAATAATAATAATAATAATAATAATAATAATAATAATAATAATAATAATAATAATAATAGTTTTATTTTCCCTGGCAGAGTTGAGGCCATCTGGCCTTCTCTTCCACTCAACCGGGATCAAAGCACACACAGAAAAATACATACCGATATACAAGTATTAACTTAATAATAATAATAATAATAATAATAATAATAATAATAATATTAATAATAATAGTTTTATTTTCCCTGGCAGAGTTGAGGCCATCTGGCCTTCTCTTCCACTCAACCAGGATCAAAGCACATACAGAAAAATACATACCGATATACAAGTATTAACTTAATAATAATAATAATAATAATAATAATAATAATAATAATAATAATAATAATAATAATAATAATATTAATAATAATAGTTTTATTTTCCCTGGCAGAGTTGAGGCCATCTGGCCTTCTCTTCCACTCAACCGGGATCAAAGCACATACAGAAAAATACATACCGATATACAAGTATTAACTTAATAATAATAATAATAATAATAATAATAATATTAATAATAATAGTTTTATTTTCCCTGGCAGAGTTGAGGCCATCTGGCCTTCTCTTCCACTCAACCAGGATAGAGCACACACAGAAAAATACATACCGATATACAAGTATTAACTTAATAATAATAATAATAATAATAATAATAATAATAATAATAATATTAATAATAATAGTTTTATTTTCCCTGGCAGAGTTGAGGCCATCTGGCCTTCTCTTCCACTCAACCGGGATCAAAGCACATACAGAAAAATACATACCGATATACAAGTATTAACTTAATAATAATAATAATAATAATAATAATAATAATAATAATAATATTAATAATAATAGTTTTATTTTCCCTGGCAGAGTTGAGGCCATCTGGCCTTCTCTTCCACTCAACCAGGATCAAAGCACACACAGAAAAATACATACCGATATACAAGTATTAACTTAATAATAATAATAATAATAATAATAATAATAATATTAATAATAATAGTTTTATTTTCCCTGGCAGAGTTGAGGTCATCTGGCCTTCTCTTCCACTCAACCGGGATCAAAGCACATACAGAAAAATACATACCGATATACAAGTATTAACTTAATATTAATAATAATAATAATAATAATATTAATAATAATAGTTTTATTTTCCCTGGCAGAGTTGAGGCCATCTGGCCTTCTCTTCCACTCAACCAGGATCAAAGCACACACAGAAAAATACATACCGATATACAAGTATTAACTTAATAATAATAATAATAATAATAATAATAATAATAATAATAATAATAATAATAATATTAATAATAATAGTTTTATTTTCCCTGGCAGAGTTGAGGCCATCTGGCCTTCTCTTCCACTCAACCGGGATCAAAGCACATACAGAAAAATACATACCGATATACAAGTATTAACTTAATAATAATAATAATAATAATAATAATAATAATAATAATAATAATAATAATAATAATATTAATAATAATAGTTTTATTTTCCCTGGCAGAGTTGAGGCCATCTGGCCTTGTCTTCCACTCAACCGGGATCAAAGCACATACAGAAAAATACATACCGATATACAAGTATTAACTTAATAATAATAATAATAATAATAATAATAATAATAATAATAATAATATTAATAATAATAGTTTTATTTTCCCTGGCAGAGTTGAGGCCATCTGGCCTTCTCTTCCACTCAACCAGGATCAAAGCACACACAGAAAAATACATACCGATATACAAGTATTAACTTAATAATAATAATAATAATAATAATAATAATAATATTAATATTAATAATAATAGTTTTATTTTCCCTGGCAGAGTTGAGGCCATCTGGCCTTCTCTTCCACTCAACCGGGATCAAAGCACATACAGAAAAATATATACCGATATACAAGTATTAACTTAATAATAATAATAATAATAATAATAATAATAATAATAATAATATTATTAATAATAATAGTTTTATTTTCCCTGGCAGAGTTGAGGCCATCTGGCCTTCTCTTCCACTCAACCAGGATCAAAGCACACACAGAAAAATACATACCGATATACAAGTATTAACTTAATAATAATAATAATAATAATAATAATAATAATAATAATAATATTAATAATAATAGTTTTATTTTCCCTGGCAGAGTTGAGGCCATCTGGCCTTGTCTTCCACTCAACCAGGATAGAGCACACACAGAAAAATACATAC